>NC_137034.1:4608867-4618867 GCF_032717465.1 Coenobita brevimanus
TTAAAGACAGAGGTAGATAGGTAAACAGACAGACAATCAAAAAGAGATAGACAGATCCATAAACAAATACTCCCCCCAGAGAGAGAGAGAGAGAGAGAGAGAGAGAGAGAGAGAGAGAGATGGAATGACTACCGCAAAGACACTGTAGATAGATGGAAGTTCGTGTGTGTGTGTGTGTGTGTGTGTGTGTGTGTGTGTGTGTGTGTGTGTGTGTGTGTGTGTGTGTGAAAGCCACTGTTTACTGTCTTCACCTCAGGAACGTCTAGCAAGGTTCTTCGACCCTCTGACAACTGCTTTTCGGGGGGAGGGGTCTTACAAACACACACACACACACACACACACACACACACACACACACGAATTTCCATCTATCTACAATGTCTTAGAGGGCAGTCATTCCATCTCTCTCTCTCTCTCTCTCTCTCTCTCTCTCTCACACACACACACACACACACACACACACACACACACACACACACACACACACTCAAACTAAATTTTTGCAACGAAAACAATAAAAATATAATCACTCTTTTGACACTCATACACACTGCACCTCACGACGCAGGTAAAAAACACGACATCATAGTGAAAATGTCATAATCTGCACGCACGCACGCAAACGCACGCAAGCACGCAAACATTAATACCTGCTTGGCAAAAAGTGCGTGCATGACTCTAAAAGCTGATGACTTTGACGTGGTTCCTGTGCACTCTGATATGTCTGATCACGCACACACACACACACACACACACACACACACACACACACACACACAATTCCCATCAAAGTACACACACAACCCCCCCCTCTCTCTCTCTCTCTCTTCCTTTCCCTACCTCCCTTCCTCCTTCCTCACACACACACACACACACACACACACACACACACGCCACGCAAACAGTGAGGCCGCACAATCACTTAAGTAGCGAGGCCCAGACATCACCACACACACACACACACACACACACACACACACACACACACACACACAAAAGCATATCACAGTTCCTATTAACATTTTCCTCCCTAGTATGTCATTCCTATACTCTGCTCACTCAAACTTGGCGTAAAACTGCCATCTCTCTATCTTGAATGCTGAGTTGTAACACTAGAATATGATGCTAGTAACGAAAGAAGTGTTATGGAAATGGTGGTGGTGGTGGTGGTGGCGGTGGTTGTGGTGATGATGATGATGATGATGATGATAACACCTAATAATTACTTGCACAAGAGATCTGTTTAAGGGAGAATTAACAAAATCATCTCTTAGTAGTAACGATAAACTGAAAAGGCATCGCGAGAGAAAATGGATAAAGAAAATAAAGAAACCAACAGAGGAGAAATCACACACACACACACACACACACACACACACACACACACACACACACACACACACACACACACACACACACACTCATTCCCTCCCCCATACCCTGACCCGGACGTAAGATAAGAGGCGTTTCAATACGGCTGCCAGATCACGACACCTTCCTCTCCTCCTTCCATACCTCCACCACTTCCTTCTTTATCAATTTCCTCTTTCCTTCCTTTATTTTTTTCTTACATCCTTCGCTTTCTTTTCTATTCATTTTCTCCCTTCTTCCTTCCTTCTCCCTCATTCTTTCAATCACTTCCCCCTTCACCTCCTCTCTTCTCTCTCTCTCTCTCTCTCTCCTTCCTTCGCCCTCATTCTTTCAACCACTTCTCCCTTGTTCTCCTCTCTTCTTCCTTCCATACATCCCTCTTTTATTTTTATGCCCTCTCTCTCTCTCTCTCTCTCTCTCTCTCTCTCTCTCTCTCTCTCTCTCTCTCTCTCATTTTCCTCCTCTTTCTCCCATCCTTCCATTCGTAACCCTCATCTTCCTTTCCTCCTCCCTCTCCTTCAACTATGCTCTTCCAAACTTTCTCACTTCCTTCTTTACTTTTGTCTCTCCTTCCTTCTTTCCCCCTTCCTTCTTTACTTCTCTCTCCTTCCTTCTTTCTTCCTTCCTTCCATCAAGCCTCCCCGCCTCCAATCCTCCTTCACACCTTCTCTCCTTACCCTCTTTCTCCTTCTCCTTCGTTACAATTTTTCTTACCAACCTCCCGTCACTCAAGGCGACAGGAAACGGGCTGCTTAACCTATGCCCTGAATCGGACACATTAACACTCAAGCTCCTATGACCCACTCTCAGCTGAATAAAATCGTCTGACGTTAGCTGGAAGAAAATACGAGGAAATACGAGAGAAATACGAGAAAGTGTGAGAAAATACGAGCAAAAATAAGGGAAAATATGAGGAAATGACAGAAAATACGAAAAACGCGAGAAATTAGGAGAATACGAGAAAAATCCGAGAAAATACGAGAGAAAATACCGTACGAGAAAATATGAGAGAAAATTACGAGAAAATATGAAAAAATACGAGAAAAGAGAAATTATGAGAATATGAGAAAAGGGAAAATACGAGAAAATACGAGAAAATACGAAAAATAAGAGAAAATATGAGAAAATACAAGAAAATGAGAGAAAAATCGAGAAATACGAGAAAATACGAGAAAGCACGAACAAATATGAGAAAATACGAGAAAATGAGAAAATACGAAATACGATAGTACGAGAAATACGAAAGAAAATACGAGAAAATGCCAGAGAAAATACGAGAAAATATGCGACCATGAGTGTTAAGGATTCAATACGGTGATGGATTTTTTTAATTCTTAGTATCCTCGACGATTTGTTAGCTTAGGATATGAGTATCTATTTATCTATCTATCTACACGGGTATCTATCTATCTGTCTCCGTCTATCTATCTATCTATCTATCTATCTACCTACACGAGTGTCTATCTCTCTATCTATCTGTCTATCAATATCAATCACTCTATCTAGTTATCCATATCTTCTATTTATCTATCCACCTATCTATTTATATCAATCAATCACTACCTAGCTATCTATATCTTCTCTCTAACCATCTACCTATCTATCTATCTATCTATCTATCTCTCTATCCAAACTTGAGGGGTTGATCATAGCCAACATTAATCCCTCCACTCCCAGCTCTCTCCCACGCTGAATAAAATCGTCTGATGGAAGCTAGAATAAATGACAAACATAATCGACAGAAATGGGAGGTTTAAAAAAATATATTTATATATCCTGGCAACAAAATATGCTCGAGTATGCGCCCTTCTCTCCGGGGTATGCTGGATCCGGGTCATTTTGGGGCAGGGAGGAATATATCAGAGGAGAGGACTGAGGTGGGGGCGGGGCGGGGCACGAATGGGGGCGGGGAAGGATTGGAGAAGAAGCAAGGAAGGGTTGGGGAGGGGTAGGTCAGGTTAGGTTAAGGAGGGTGTTGTTTGATTTTGTTTCGTTTTGTTTCATTTTGTTAACTTAGATTACACTGGGAACACGGCGAGGTATGGAGTGGGGTGAAGCAGGGGTGAGGTGAGGTTTGGGTGGGGAGGGGAAGGAGTAAGCAGGGGTGAAGAGGGGTTTGGGTAGGGAGGGGAAGCAGTAAGCAGGAGTGAGGAGGGGTTTGGGTAGAGAGGGGAAGGAGTAAGCAGGAGAGATGGAGGGGTTTGGGTAGAAGGGGGAAGGAAGCAGGGATGAGGAGGGGTTTGGGTAGGGAGGGGAAGAAGCAGGGATGAGGAGGGGTTTGGGTAGGGAGAGGGAGGAGTAAGTAAGAGGTTTGGTTAGGTTAAGTTAGATTGCGAGATTTGGTTAGGTTATGCTTGGTATGCCGTAGATTAGGTTAGGTTAGGCTGGCTTGGGTTTGGTAAAGTTAGACTACCGACAAGCAATCAGATTCTTTTGAAGGAACGGAAACGGAGCAATGGGAGAGGGAAGGGGTGAGGGATAGGGGAGGGGGTAAGGGAAGGAGGAGTGGAAGGGGTATGAGTGAAGGAGAGATAGAGGGTAAGGGAGAAGGAAGGGTGAGGGGTAAGGGAGTTGGGAGGAGGTAAGGGAAGCAGGAGTGGAGGGGGTATGGGAAAAAGATAGGAGTGAGGTAAGGAAGAACACGAAGAAGGGGAGGAGGTAAGGGAGAAGGAGAGGAGCGGGGATAAGGGAGAAAGAAAGGACAGAGGTAAGGGAGAGGGAAGGGGTAAGGGAGAGGAGGGAGAAAGGGAAGGAGGTAAGGGAGAAGGAGAGGAGAGGGGGTATGGGAGGAAGAGAGGACGGGGGTTCAGGGAGAGGAGGGGAGGGTCACGGCATCAGGCTTTTTCTCTTTCCGTTTTATGGCCAGGCGTGTTGGCTCAATTTCCATGGCAATTACCGTAAGCTGGCCACCCATTTACCTGGTTATCAGATCAAAGCTTTCCTCATTAACTCTGGCGTTATACAGTTCTGGATTTTTGGATTTCATTTTCTGTGCTAATTTTTGGAGGCTGTAGTTTTTTTTTCTGTGTTTAATTAAGACTATATTGAGTTATTTTGCTTTTCTGTGTTTTTTTACCGTATAGGTCATGTTTTCTGTGTTCATTTTAAGACTATAGTTACAAAAGCGTATTTATTTTCATCTGACAAGCCCTCATCTCTTTTAAGCTCAGTTGATGGCCTAGTGTAGTTAGACTGAAGGGAAAACTTGACTAGCAACCAAGGAGACTCATTCCTACCTCACAAGCCTCATCGAATTTCACGTAACCACGACTAAGCGTATGATGACGAGATGTACGTGATGACAGGTGTATATAAGTGTATTAATTTCCTTTATAAAACAGGTGTGTGTGTGTGTGTGTGTGTGTGTGTGTGTGTGTGTGTGTGTGTATCTCCAGAGGACCAAATACTAGAGAAAGGCGCCTTCAGGTGGTGACATGGATATAAACAGGCGGATCTACTGCCCGGTTCCTCAACGTTTGTATAACCAGGTAACATGGCCACCTAATTATATAGGTGCCACCACGTGAAGGCATCTCTCTTCAGTCAGTCTCTCTTTCTCTCTCTCTCTCTCTCTCTCTCTCTCTCTCTCTCTCTCAGCAGAATATACTCAAGGCCAAACCACCCCAGAAAAAATAATCTCATATACCTCGAATAACACTTTCAATTACTGACAAAAACGTGTCTCTATTTTGCTGAAAGTTTCTTTGATCAAATGTCACTCATCATGTCAAGTTTTATGAGTTTTACTGTCTGTCTGTCTGTCTGTCTGTCTGTCTCTCTCTCTCTCTCTCTCTCTCTCTCTCTCTCTCTCTCGACACAGTAACGTATCGAAGTGAAGGGTTATGTTGCATGATTCCAGTTCTCCAATTCATTTGTAACTCACCATTACTACTCCTCTTATTGATATTATCTGTTGTTAATGTTAGTTATTATTAATCAATGTTATCTATTATAGCCAAATAATTGCAAGGAGATTGAAAATGTGAGGGCAGGAAAAAGTGCCGATCACAAAAAGGAGAGGGGAGGAGAGGAGAGGGGAGGAGAGGAGAGGGGAGGAGAGGAGAGGGGAGGAGAGGAGAGGAGAGAATAAAGGGGAAGAGGTGGGAGGGTAGTATGAGAGAGAGGGGGTAGCCTAAGAGAGGACATGAGAGAAAACATGATGAAGGGAGAGGAGGAGTGATAAAGATTAAGATGGGGGAGAAGAAAGGTTGGAAGGGAAGGGAAGTGAGAAAATGACAAAAAGAAAATGCATAAGAGATGAGCAGCGAAGGGAAGAGAAGATGCAAGAGAAAAAGAGAAGAGGGAAAAGGCGAGAGCAGAAAAGAGAGAAGAGATGAGAAAGGTGAGAGAGAGAGAGTAGCGTACAGATGGATGGAGGGATATGGGAAGGGGGATTGAGGTTAAAAAAAAAGAAAGAAAAAAAGGAAATGAATTCAAGATGAGAAGGGAAGAGAATAGATGGAAGGGAGGAAGAGAGGGGAGGGGGGAGGGTCTATGGCAAAAGAACTGAAGGAAATAAATAAAAGAGAAAAGGAGGAAAGAGAAGCAGTGAGGAGAAGAGGAGAGAGAAGATGGAGGGAGGGGAGGGGGGACAAAGGCAAAAGAACTGAAGGAAATTAAATTAAGGTGAGAAGAGAAGAGACTAGGAAAGGAAATAAAACGAGAAAAAAAAAGTTACAAAAGAGAAGATGATAGAAGAGAAGAGAGGGGAAGAGAAAAGAAAAGAAAGGAAGAGAGGAGAGGGGAAGGAAGGAGAAGAAGAGTGGAGGAGAGAAAATGGAAGGAGGGAGGGGAGGGGGGCCTAAGGTAAAAGAACCGGTCTGATGAGTTGTGAGTGTGGTCAGCTGGTGGAGTGAGGGAGGAACAAAAACTAGTGGAGACAATGATGGGCGAATTATGACCAGCCCTAACAACAACAAAGACAACAACAACAACAACAACAACAATAGCAGCAACAACAATAACAGTAACATCAATAACAATAACAAAACCAAGGCAATAATAACAACAACAGCTACAACACAAGAACAATTAGATCACAAACCCATGAAGCCAAAAGGGACGTAAAAAAAATTCATTTTGTTTGTGTTTTGGCTCAGATAACACGAATCTCTGTCTGTCTGTCTGTCTGTCTGTCTGTCTCTCTCTCACACACACACAAACACACACACACACACACAGGCCGCCCCCATACACGCAAGTCAAAACACACACCTCTTCCAAATACGTTCTCTCTCTCTCTCTCTCTCTCTCTCTCTCTCTCTCTCTCTACGACTACTTCTGTTCATTTTATCAACTGAAGCTCGTGACGAGAGAATATCGCTTTGACACGACTGAAGGTAACTAATCTGAAACAACGAGGTCCTAACAAGCATGATGATGAGCATGAAGGAGAGTGTGAAGGAGAGTACGAAGGAAAGTATGAGGGAGAGTATGAAGGAGAGTATGAGAGAATGATGAAGGGATTGAAGGAAAGGATGGAGATGAACATGAGGAAGATAATGGTGAAGAGAGTGAAGGAGGGAATGAAGAAGAGAATGGAGAGAATGAAGAGAATGAAGAGCATGAACAAGGGAATGAAAAAGAGTTTGCAGAAGAGTATAAAGGAGAACAGAATGAAAGAAAGCATGAAGAAAAGCATGAAGAGAATGAAGAGAGCATGAGAAGAGAAGCCCTCCATTAATATGGTAGGAATGCAGGAACAAGTGTGTGAGTGCAGGAAGAGATTAATTGTAAGTGACTATTTCCAAGGTTCAATATAGCCAGATGATGAGGAGGACGCCTTCGAGTGGTGGCACTGATATAACCTGTCATCCCCACTGCCTGGCTATAGAAACGCCCCTCAGCTACTACCCTATTGACTGCAGGATGAGGGCAATTTCAGACTGCAGTCCACTGCGTTCAGATGACTTCTTCTAATTAAATTCTTGTTATTTCCAGGCGATTTTATTCAGTTTAGGAGAGTGCCACACGAGGAGGGGTTACTGGAAGCCTTTTTAACACCTCCATTTCGACCATTCTCAACAGCTGAATAAAATCGTCTGGGTTAATGATGACCAAATTTCAGCCCTCCATTTCGACCATTCTCTCTTAAACTGAGGAAAATCGTTTAGGGGTAATAATAATGATGCATGGTAAAGTCATCTTCCCTAAACGTCGGAACGCTGGCTTCGGCGGTGCTCGAAAAGTACTTAAGTTACGAAAGTCTTAGGTAAGCTCACGCCACATTTCACTTAACAGGTTTAGACAGAACCTATATTTGAGATGGCTTGACTTGGCTGCAATTAGTTTGAATAAAATCGTCTTAGCCTCCATAATCTACGTGCAAAACTTCAAAATGATGGGTCAAATCGAATAATATTTTTGGATGAAACTGGAGCTACATTTCTTACATTATCTCCTGAGTAAATTTTGATCAGGTTAAGGTGGGATTCGCACTGAAGGAATTTACCTCAGAAAATATGGTCTGTTATTACTGAAACACTATACTCCTTTTACTTTAACTTGGCCTAGAGTTTCATCTTCTTATGACTCACTCCACGTAGCTCAGTGACAGAAAAAGGAAATGCTCAGACTCGACATCCTTTCCATAGCACTTCTTCGTGACTAACATCATATTCTAGTGTTAATCTATTGTTACAGCTCAGCATTCAAGATGGAGAGACGTCAGTTTTAGGCCAAGTTAGAGTGAAAAGAGTACAGGCAGCATCTTAACCTGTAATTCTTGAAGACTGGAATGACAACAATTTATGGCCAAGTTAAAATGAGAAGAGTATAGGCAACATTTTAACCTAGCGAGATTTTTTACTGGAAAGACCGTAATTTTAGGTCAAGTTCCAGTGAAGAGCTCATAGGCAGCATCTTAACCTAGTGAGATACTTGAGGAATGGAAAGATGACAATTTAAGGCCAAGCTGATGTGAAAAACCTGGTGAGATTCTAGAGCACTGGAAAGACGGCAATTTTAAGCCAAGTTAGCGTGAAAGGAGTATGGGCAGCATCTTAACCTGGCGAGATTCTTGAGGGCCGAGATCACACGGACGCCGACTTCTCCCACCCCTCGCCCACGGTCAAACCCACCTGTAATCACTCACATCTCGGCCCCTCATCATTTACCTGTCGTTATTGTGTACCTCGCTCGCTTCACTCACCTCTAAGTGGTTTCTTCTGTGCACTCTCTTTGCTTAACCTCCACCACAACCACCTTCATCACCACCCACCCTCATCACCACCGCCACTACACTTACCTCCCCTCCTTCTTCTTCATCTCCCCCATTCCTCACCCTCTCCTCTCCCTGTCCCTCTCCTCTTTCTCCCTCCCTCCCCCTCTCCTCCTTCTCACTCCCTCTCCCTCTTCTCCTTCCCCCTCCTTCTCCCCTTTCTCTTCTATTTGCCCTTCTCTCTCTCTTTCCCTTCTCCATCTTCTTCTCAGTAGGCTACTTCCCCTCTCTCTCATTCCCCTTTCCCTGTCCCTCCCTCTTCTCCTCCTTCCCCTCTCCTCTCCTTGCCTATGCCTCGTCCCTTCCTCTTCCCTCTCCTTCCCCTCCTTTTCCCTTCTCTTCCCTCGCCCCTCCCTTCCCCCCCCCCTCTCTCTCTCATATCACCTATCCACCTCTTTCTCAATGTCACCACTCCCTTGACATTGCCTTGGCCACCTCCTCTGTCTCATCTACACTTCCCCCCAATCCGTGCTATGCCCCTCCTTACCCTTATCCTTTCTCCTCCATTCCCATCCCTTCCCCTCCTCTCCCATCCCTTCCCCTCCTTCCCCATCCCTTCTCCTCCTTCCCCATCCCTTCCCCTCCTCCCCCATCCCTTCCCCTTCCCCATTCCCTTTCCTTCCCTTGTCATCCATCCACTTCTTTTTTATTGTCACAATTCCTCTTCTCCATTTTCTTTCCCTCATTTCTTTCCTCACCTTATTTTCATCACTTCCCTACTTTATTTCCTAGTCTTTATTTGGGTAATAAAGAGGGACGCCTTCGTGTAGGGGCACCGATATGACTGGACGGAGAAGCTGCCCGGTTTTACATAATTTCACGTTCACATGAGACTGCCGTTGCATCTACTACTACTACTGCGGCTATTACTACAACTACCACTACTACTACTACTACTACTCTTACTCCCTGCACCATTCTGGGATCGAACTCGAATTCTTACGGACAGCAGACTACTTCTCCAACAACCTGGTCACCTCCACCACCTTGTTCTTCTCCCTTTGTACCAAAAATTCTCCTTCCCAGCTCTTCTCTTTCTTCCAATGTCGTAACCTCCCCTCCCCTCCCCTTCCCTCTTTGTCTTCTCTCCCCTCTCTTCCCTTCCCCTCTCCTCTCCTCCCCTCCCCTTTTCTTCTCATACTCTCCTCATTTCTCACAACTCCTGCCCCTCTCTCCTCTCCCCTTCCCTCCCGTCTCCTCTTATCTACCCATTATCCCTCCATCAGTGTCACCTTCTCTCTTGCCTCCCTCTCTCCTCCCCATTCTCCCTTCTCGTCCTTAATCCTCTCCTCTCTACCCTTTCTCCTACTTTCCTCTCCTCTTCCTCCCTACACCTCTATCCTCATCTTCTCTCCGTTTCCCTACACTTCTCTTCTCTCCTCTCGTACCTTCTTCCTCTCCTCTCCTCTT
>NC_137034.1:4623867-4636367 GCF_032717465.1 Coenobita brevimanus
CAAACCGTTTTTTTTTTTTTTAATAAAATTGAAAGAGATCGAATAAAGCAAAAAATGACTTAACCATAGCAAAAAACTAAGGTTCAGTAGCAGTAGTAGTAGTAGTAGTAGTAACAGTAGTGGTGGTGGTGGTGGTGCTGGTAGTTACCTTCGCCTACGAAGCTGGTGGGGGTTGTGTATTCACCTATGTTTGTCTGTTTGACCAGACGATACCTCCGCGCGTTCTCAATGAATTTCAATGAATTTTGTGCAAGGGTGGGCCGTGGGCCAAGAAAGAACTGATTAAATTTGGAGCGGATCCGAATGCGGATCGGGATCTTGTGTATATCTCAAAAAGTCCTCAAGAAATTTCAATAAAATTTTGTGGAAGAGTGGGCCACGGGTCAAGGAACAACTGATCAAATTTGGGGGCAGATCCGGATCCTATGTATTCAACAAAATATTTCCACGGATCCGGATCCGGATCCTTTCCAATGGCAATGGCATTGGCGTAGGTATGCGCTCTCTGAGTACTTTCTAGCTGTTGTTGTTATTGTTGTTGCAACCTCAGGCTCATCTGAACCCAGTGGACTGCAGTATGAGGTTGGCCTTGTCATGCAGTCCACCATCTTCCTCTTCGGGACAGGAAGGGAACTCCACCACCTCGTTATATCGGTGCCACCATGTGAAGGCGTCTCTCTCCATCACCTCCCACTGCCAGAGTCGATTTAACCAGCTAAGTAGAGACCTGGGTTCGTACTCTCGTCGGTTAAGAAAGCTCCCTAACACCTCATCCCACCGATTCAATTTTGGATACGGCTGGTTAATATCGCTTTGTACGCTGCAGAGTATGGCGATGTCAGAAAGATTTAAGCCAACAGACAGGGATGAAAACATACTCTCCTTGTCAGAGAGAAAAGTAAGAGATTTTCCCACTGGGATGTGGGAAGTTTTAATAATAATAATAATAATAATAATAATAATATATTTGACAACAACGCATTTAATCAGTGTTTCCTGCTGACCTTGCATGATGGACGTGTGAGTGGCCTGGAGATAATAACTTTTAAGTTAGAGAGGAGGACGGCATGATGCAATAAGCACAATAAATCGCTGATGAATAGGTGTTATGGAGCTTCTGTAACCAACGAGAATACAGACTGGAGGTCAGGGATGAGCCAAACCTTTCACCAACTTGTCAACACTATACACCATTCACTTTAACTTGGCTAAATTTGCCCTCTCTCCATCTTGAACAAAATGAGACAATACTATGGCTCGAGTCTATATCCTTGCCATAGCACTTCTTCGTGACTAGCACCAAATTTTTGGCGACTAGCCTAATCGGTTGGCACTGGCTCAGCATTCGAGAGAGAGAGAGAGAGAGAGAGAGAGAGAGAGAGAGAGAGAGAGAGAGATTTGTAGCTCAGTGACATTACGGGACGATGCTAGGGCTCTACCTCCTTTCCACAGCACTTCTTCGTGACTAGCATCATATCAAAACCTTCATCTCTTGTTACAGTGCAGTATTCAAGATAAACTGAAATTTTAGGCCAAGAGTGAACACAGTAAAGAACAAATTAAACAAACTGACGGGGTGTTCACTGTTCAGCTGTTATGTAAATCTGCAAATGAACTAGACAAGAATACATTACCCTTTGAACAGGTCTGGCAGGTGCGAAAAAGTGAACAGGTGTGCTTAGTTGAACAGGGGTGAACAGGGGATGTGTAGGTGAACAGGGGTGAACAAGGCGTGTGTAGGTGAACAAAGGGTGGGGGGGGGTTCAGAGAGACCAGCCTACCTAGTGTTCTGGCACATTCCCACACGTTCTCTCTCTCTCTCTCTCTCTCTCTCTCTCTCTCTCTCTCACACACACACACACACACACACACACACACACACACACACACACACAAACAATGATATCCAGTGCAAAAACAGTAGCAGGAGGAAGAACAGAAAGAAGAAGAAAGGAGTAAAAGAAGAATGGACAGAAGAGAAAGGAGATAAAGAAAAGATTAAGGAAGAGGAAAGGAAGGTGAGGAGAGGGATGCAGGAAAGAAAAAGCCATGGAGGAGGAGGAGGAGAAGGAGGAGGAGGAGGAGGAGGAGGAGGAGGAGGAGAAGATGAAAAACAGGAAGATGAGAGATAGGGAAATAGGATGAGAAGAAAATAGAAAGGAGTTGACCAAAGCTGTGCCTGGTACCTAGTCGAAAAATATATTGGGTGTGGTGTGGTGTGAGGTGTGGGGTGGTGTGGGTGAGGTAGGGTGTTGTGTTGTGTTGTGGTGTGGTGTGGTGTGGTGTGGTGTGGTGTGGTGTGGGTGAGGTAGGGTGTTGTGTTGTACTGTGTGGGGTGGGATGGGTTTGTGCGGATTTGTGATGTGTGGTGTGGTGTGGAGTGGGCTTGTGTGGTGTTGTGTGGTGTGGGGTGGGGTGTTGTGGCGTGGCGGTGTGGCGTAGTATGGCATGACGTGGTGTGTTGATCTAGTGAAGTGACCATGAGCAACTCGTCACTCAAGAAAAATTTTTGTTCATTATAAATACAAATCGTGCCCCAAGGATTTCTCGCTCACACGAACAATGGAGCAGGTACATCAAAATACTCCTTTATGCGCTAGTGTGCTTTTGTTTGTGTAAATGCCAAGGAATTTACGTTTCTCTGCTTCAACAGGAGGGAGGAAGAGAGCCTAAGCGAGTAAGATATGAAGGAGGAAAGGAGGGAAAAGAGAGGAAGGAAGTGAGATGGACAGGAGGGAGGAATGGTTGGAAGGAAGGAGGAAAAAGCCAAGTAGCTCTATATTAGGTTGGAGATACTGGGTGGCAAAAAGTTTAAGTCCGCAGATAAGAGACATGAGTGGTTTGATAACACAGAAACGAGATACGAAGAGTGGCTGAGAGAGTAATCACAGGAATTGGGATATCCGATTCGCTTATTCTAGACCAGTGCACACACACACACACACACACACACACACACACACACACACACACACACACACACACACTATACTGCAGCAATCATAGTACAAAATTAAGTTTTAAAAAATGATGAAAGAAAAAGAGGTGACCCCCAAAAGTATTGCTTAAGGGGTGCCAGTGTGTGTGTGTGTGTGTGTGTGTGTGTGTGTGTGTGTGTGTGTGTGTGTGTGTGTGTGTGTGTGTGTGTGTGTGTGTGTGTGTGTGTGTGTGTGTGTGTGTGTGTTTACAAAATGGCCTTGACCCCTGATCTATAAAACTTGGAAAAAAAGAGCACTGCCAGAGACACACAGATGGACTGATAAATAGACAGATAGATACAAAACCAGACAGAGATACAGATAAATAGATAGATATATAGATAGACAGATAGATAAGTAGATAGGTAGATAGATAAATATAGGTTGGTGAAGCCGTAGGGAGGGCTGAGAGTAGGTAGGAGTAAGGATAGGGAAGTGAGCATGAAAGGAGGGATTAGGATACGGTGGAAGATGAGGGGTACAATTTATAACAAGAGGGGAGGAGGGGAGGGGAGGGGAAGGGAGGGGGAGAGGGAGAGGGGAAGAGGGAGAGGGAGGGGGAGATAAACAATTTACAGCAGGTAGGGATGGGGAGGTAAAGAGCAGGGAAGGGGAATGGGGAGGCGGCGTATGATGGAGGAAGGAGGAGGGGGTCTGGTCAGGGGGAGGGAGAGAGGGGGGATGTAAATAGGTAGGAGGATGAGGAAGGAGGGGAGGAGAGAGAACTATGGTAGGACAGGGAGAGGTTTGTTACAAGGAGGGGGACAAAATGGTAGTGGGGTTGGGATGGGGAGGGGGAAGGTGGAGACAGGGGTGTGAGAAAGGGGAGGGAGGTGCGTATGGGGAGGGGAGGGGTGTAAGATGAAAGGAGAATGAGGGGAGTGAAAAGGGGAAGATGGGGAATAGGGAGGGGGCGTAAGATGGAAGGAAGATGGGGAGGGGTTTGTGGGAGGATGAAAGGGGGAGGAATGGGGTGCTGGAAAGGGAAGAACAGAGGAAAGGGTGTTGGAAGGGGGAGGAGGAGGGGAGGGGGAGGCGAGGGGTGGGGGAGGAGAGGGGGAGGAGGAGGGGAGGGGGAGGAGGAGGGGAGGGGGAGGGGAAAGGATGGAGGGGGTAAAAGAGGGTGGCCAAACAACTTTTTTTTTTTTTTTTTTTAGGCTGCCAAATTATGTGGAGGCGATGGTTGGAGGAGGTCAGGGAGGTCACAGCCCACTGATATATGGCCCTCTCTCTCTCTCTCTCTCTCTCTTTCAAGCTGGGTCCCGAGGTCGAAGTGTTATCCTTGTCGTGTACAGCTGAATTTTCGTTTTGAGGAGTTAATATGGATTATTTTTCACTTCTCCCTGTCACCTTTTTCCCTGCTTACCTACCTCTCTACCTACTTACCTCCTTTACTACCATACCTTCTTGCCTTCTTTCCTCCCTACCTCCCTTCGTACCCACCTACCTTCCTGTCAACCTCCTTTCCTACCTTTCTCTCCTTCAGTCTAGCAACCTACAAACCCTAACAACTCACTAGATGTTTCCTTGCCTATCGACTTGCCTACCTACCTGCCTACCTAACAGCGTGCCTACCTACCTGCTTACCTATTTCCCTACCTATCTACCTATCTACCCACCTTTTCTGAAGGCGGCAAGAATAATAACAATAAAAATAATAGTAATAATAATAATGACCAGAAAGCACTCAGACAGCGCATACCTACGCCAATGCCATTGCCATTAAAAAGGATCCGGATCCGGATCGGTGGAGGTATTGTGTGGAATACATGAGATCCAGATCCGCCCCCAAATTAAATAATTGTTCCTTGACCCATGGCCCACTCTTCCACAAAATTTTATTTAGAACTTTTGGCGGGACACACAGGATGCGGATCCGGGTCCAGTTCGGCCCCCAAATTTAATCAATTCTTTCTTGACTCATGGCCCACCCTTCCACAAAATTCCATTTAAATACATTGAGAACTTTGGAGATAGCGTCTGGACAAAGAAGCAGACAAACACAGGTGAATACATAACCTCCTCCAACTTCGATGGCTTAGGTAAAAATCATGGGGTTTAAAAATAGAGCCACAGAAGCCAACCCACGCGGCCCATCAGACAGGTGAAGATGTGATAATCAGTTAATTATCTCTCCTACCCTCACCTGACTTCCCCTACCCCACCTGGTCTCCCCTACCGCTCACCTGGCCTCCCCTACCCATCACCTGGCCTCACGTACCCCTCGCCTGACCTCTCCTTACCCCTCATTGGCTTCACCTACCACTCACCTGAACTCCCCTACTCCTTCTGCCATCCTATCCCTCACCTGGCCTTCCCTACTCCACCTGGTCCCTCCTACTCCTCACCTGACTGTTCCTACCCGTCATCTGCCTTTCACCTTGTCTTTCCTTCATCTATCTCGTTTAATCTTAACTGCTTCCTTCACCTGACTCTACAATCTATACCCGACTCACCCACCTGACTCCTTCATCTTCTCACTCTCCTTCACCTCGGTTCATACTTATCTTAATAACTCTTCAGGATAAACACATCTTTCTATTGACTTAACTGATATCAAGAATCGTGTGTTTTTCCGTACTGTTTCACGCAAATATTAACTCTAAGTTAGTATGGCTGTGAAATGTATTGTTGCTGTATGCGCGAAGATAAAAGGCTAAAAATGCAATTCTGTCCATATCTTAAGCTAGATACAAAATTTGCCCCTAATTTGCTCTTTTGTCCACATATACAAGGATTATTACTTATTGTTTACTATTCCGTACAAGCTCCATCATTTTGAGGAACGTTGTCATAGAAGATGAATTAGAAATAAGTATAGTAAAATGTTGTAAACACCACTTGCTCACACGAAGCCATTTTTCTTCAGTCATTCATCATAAGCTTGGTTTTCTATAATAGTTGCCTTGGTAGAAAACGTGAAAGCTGCGTGATTTGGGATGGGTGACTATAAAGACCTGTTCTGACTTCTATTAATCGTTTGGGAAAGTGAATACGTAATTTAATACTTCTAACGTTGCCAGGGGAATGCAAGATGATCCCCACACAGCTATGGTACACTGACATACTTCTGTGCAAATTGCTATGATGATTAATGAACATGCAAGAACACAAGCTTCCAGTGTGTGTATGTGTGTGTGTGTGTGTGTTCTTACCTAATTGTTCTTACCTAATTGTATCTTTACAGGAATGAGTCAAGCTCGTATTGTCCCGTGTCTTAGACCATATTTATCGTACATATCCTTAAATTTGTGAATTGTTTTGGCACACACTATTTCATTCGGTAGTGCATTCCATTGATCAATTGCTCTGTTTGGGAAACTGAATTTCCTTACGTCTTTATCACCTCTCTTCTTATGCAGTTTTTTGCAGTGTCCTCTTGCTGATGCTTCTCCATATGTTAAGTAATCATTTATGTCTATTTTCTCCTTTCCTGATATGCACTTATATAGCATTATCATGTCACCTCTTTTCCTTCTCTCCTGTAGTGTTGGTAGATTCAGTTTATTTAGTCTTTCTTCGTAGCTTAGGTCCCTTAAGCTTGGTATCCATCTTGTAGCGGCCCTTTGAACTTTTTCAATCTTGTCTATATGCTTTTTGAGATGAGGACTCCAGACTACTGATGCATATTCCAGGGTTGGTCTAATGAATGATGTTATTATCCTTCTTAGCATGTCTTCATTTATGTATGTGAATGCTATTCTCATATTTGCAAGCAGTGTATACATGTTCCGTACCTTCTCGCTGATGTGGTCAGCCGGAGATAGTCTGTTATTGATAATCACACCTAGGTCTTTCTCTCTTTCTGATGTGTATAGGGTTTTATTTCCTAACTTATAATCCCAATCAGGTCTTATTCCACTTTTACCAAACTTGATTACATGACACTTGTGTGTGTGTGTGTGTGTGTGTGTGTGTGTGTGTGTGTGTGTGTGTGTGTGTGTGTAATTCACCGAAATTCACCGGGTCGGTCAGGATCACATGATGGTCGTGATCGTCAGCTTTTACCCTCCCGGAAGGGAGCTGAGAGCTCATATAGTCCGATCTAAGGGCAAGACTGTGACCTTCACACACACACACACACACACACACACACACACACACACACACCCGTCCCCTTGCTCATGGGGGACAGTAACCACCCACTTCGTCAGTGAAACTTTTCGCAACCTGAGCGAGGCGCGAACTCCCGTCCACCAGTTGGCAAGCGACAACGTTACCACTGCACCAGTGTCTGTGTGTGTGTGTGTGTGTGTGTGTGTGTGTGTGTGTGTGTGTGTGTGTGTGTGTGTGTGTGTGTGTGTGTGTGTGTGTGTTGCTAACTTTTCTATGCCCCTGTAGAAGACAATAACATAGATAAGGGTAACTATTATTATTATTATTATTATTATTATTATTATTGTTGTTGTTGTTACTACTACTACTACTACTACTACTAAAATCCTCCTTCTATGAGCGTGTTAAATCCAGAAAAACGAAAAACAGACATATCAACGCCTCACACATATCACCTCAAGAAATGGGTCGCTTCCCATCACCTCCCAAACACACTTTCCAAATTCCACACTATCCACAAAATAAGCTTTCAGGGGTGCTTTAGGGCAGAGCTGTGGCGTGAAAAGCTGGCAATATATTCTGGAAAGCAATACGGGAAAGAGAAAAACCTGGGCCTCTCTCAATTATGCAGATTTTCATTGTCATGGATTCAACAATTTTTTTTTCGGTAGGTCTTCGCGCCTTAGTTGAGAGATCTGTTGCGTTTTCTCATTTTTCTTTCACTCTTTTTCTTTCAAACGAAGTATCTCTCTCTCTCTCTCTCTGATCAGACACTTCACTAATCCTTCCGCTATTTCCTCAGAGGGGTCCTACGCTCCCCCCTGCCCCCAGGCCCCCCCATCCATCCCCACACCTCCTCCCTGACCCCCTCCCCTGCACCCCTTCTCTCTGTTCGTCCTCCCTTCTGTCACACTTCATCCAAGAGTCATCATATCCGCCTGTGTGTGTGTGTGTGTGTGTGTGTGTGTGTGTGTGTGTGTGTGTGTGTGTGTGTGTACGTATAAGTGTATGTAGGTGAGCGTGTGGGCGTTTCCGTGACACAAACACTCCATCCATAACAATAATAACATTCGTCCTACTGCTCTCTTGGCTCCACCCTCTCACTCCTCAAGTTTCGACACCCATCTAGAATTCGCCTCCACTGCTCTGTCTGTCGATTATTTTACACCATTTATTCATTATTTATTATTTATTATTTTACACTATTTATTTATTATCATTTATTATTTTACACTATTATTTTCCGCTATTTTGGGGGGGGTTAATTTTTTGAAAAGGAAAAACGCTTCCCCTCGAGGGCATTTTTTTCTCTTGCTAATATTACTACTCCAAGAACTTGAATTTTGGATGACTATACGATTTCTACTTTAAGCTGGCCTAAAATTTCCATCTCTCCATCCTGAATGCTGAGTTTTGAAAATAGATTAGCACTAGAATATGGTGCTAGTCACAAAGAAGTGCTACGAAAGGATGGGGAGCCGTAGCATTTTTCTGGTACTGAGCTACGTGAAATAAGCTGCAAAAGGACGAAAATCTGGGCCAAGTTATGGTGAAAGGAGTATAGTCAAAGTCTCCACGAGAGTCACATACTTCCACGTGACACAGGAGGCTTCATAAGACCTTAACACTCTTTCCTTAGTGATTTATTTTGTTTATGACACCTTAACATTCTCTTCAATGCTATTATTTTTTGTTTTAATATCGATATGGTTTGTACTGATTACACAGAAGAACATCTTTAGGTGCAATGGAAGTGTAAGTCGCTAAAGGACATGTGTGACGAGATAATAGCATAACACAGGATAGTGAAGTGTAATGTGAAGTGTGATGCGAATGAATCATAGAACAGAATAGGATAGCAAAGTATAAAAAATAAATCACTAGGTAAGAGGAGTTAGGGAACAATAACATAGAATAAGGTAGTGAAGGGTAATATGAAAAATAATTCGCCAAGGGAGATATACTACCTAATAACAACGTGAAAGAGTATAATGAGGTGCTACGCGCAAAAAAATCGCTTAGAAAAATATATTAAGGCATGGAGAGGGGAGGGGGAGAGGGAAGAGAAGACCAAGGATGAGATCGAGGGATGGAGTGGAGAGGTATATGCGAGAGGGGTGTGTGAGCTGGGAGCAGGGCAATCAAAATGGCCGGGGACAGGGTGACAAGGAGGCGATTTGCTTGTGGCCACCTCTTACGGAATTAAGGTGTCTGGCAATAGATAGATAGATAGATAGATGGATATGCTACCAAATAACATCGTGTAAGAGTATAATGAGGTGCTACGTGCAAAATAAATCGCTTAGAAAAATATATTGAGGTATGTATTAAACCAAAGCACAGTTACATCGCTTCACTGTTAGGTTGGATCCGTAACACTGGATTTTAGCGACTTAACTTTCTTACCTTTCGGAGATCCGCGGATTAATCGGTATGTGAAGCAATATAACTTTCACCACAAGAGGCTCATTCTGCTGGTGTGGGCGTGGATGTGGCAGTCGGGGTAGGGGGATGAATGGGATGTGGAATGGGCGCTGAAAGACACGAGAGAGAGAGAGAGAGAGAGAGAGAGAGAGAGAGAGAGAGAGAGAGAGAGAGAGAGAGAGAGAGAGAGAGAGGAATATGTGAATTATTCTTTCTCATAATTTCTTGGTATATGCATTTTTTTATTTGTTCCATTCGCAGTCAGTATTTCGATTAACCATGTGTGTGTGTGTGTGTGTGTGTGTGTGTGTGTGTGTGTGTGTGTGTGTGTGTGTGTGTAAGGTGAGAGGAAACAAAGGGAGAGTTAGTTGGGGTTACATCTCACCTAATGCCACTCAGGGACGAGCGACTGTTCTCCCTCTCCTTACATATAACTAATAGCCCAACAGAACTGGAAAGAGAGGAATTTTAGGCCAAGTTAGAGTAAAAAGAGTATAATCAGTTCGACCATATTCTCGCAGGTTAAGGAAGCTCCCTAACACCTTTTCCTAAGCGACTTATTTTAATACACATTACTGTCCTGAGTTACATAAATCCTTCCAATATCGCCATACTCAGCACAAATAACGTACAAAAGGATATTAACCAGCCATATCAAAAAATAAATCGCTAGGGAAAAGATATTAGGGAAATACTCCAGCCTCACCCACACATACTTCGCCTTTCGGGGTTTTATCGGCGTAAATTCCAAGTCGCCGAGGATTATCACAGCCGAGCGATCCAATGTGGCGAGAGTGAGTGATGCAGTGACGTCAGGGTCCCTCAGTGTTTATCTTTTCCCATTAATATTCGCTCATCGTCATTTAGATTCCATGCTTCCAGACGAATATATATGGGATGGTCCATATATAAGGGGTGCTTAGGTTTTTCTATTCTCGTTTCTCTCTCTCTCTCTCTCTCTCTACTATTTTTGTGTAAAATAATGACTAAAACCTTGATAACTTCTGAATGGCCAAGAGTTGAGTCACTTCCTCTTACACCTCCATTCCCTTGGTGACCACATTACTTATACACTTCCTACACACACACACACACACACACACACACACACACATACACACACAAACACACACACACACACACACACACACACACACACACACACACACACACACGTCTCCTCCCTCCTTACACACCTCCTCACACGCTCCCTTTGTTTCCTTCTACCTTACACACTCTCTGCACACCTTCCCACACTCCCTACGTAATAAAAATAATAGTAGTAGTAGTAGCAGCAGTAGAGTAGTAGTAGTAGCAGCAGTAGAGTAGTAGTAGTAGCAGCAGTAGAGTAGTAGTAGTAGTAGTAGTAGTAGTAGTAGTAGTAGTAGTAGTAGTAGTAGTAGTAGCAGCAGTAGAGTAGTAGTAGTAGTAGCAGTAGTAGTAGTAGTAGTAGTAGTAGTAGTAGTAGTAGTAGTAGTAGTAGTGGTAGTAGTAGTAGTAGTGGTGGTGGTAGTAGTAGCAGTTGTAACAGCAGTAGTAGTAACAATATAATAATAATTATAACAATAATGATAAAAATACTAATACTAATACTACAGTAATACTAATAATAACATAACAACAACAACAACAACTACTACTACAACTATAATAACAATCATAATAATAATAATAATAATAATAATAATAATAATAATAATAATAACAAGGAGGTCACAGGGAGAAAGCATCCTGCACAAACCACCCTTGACCTTTGCATTTCCCTTCACTTAATTGGCAGTTGCTTGTTGGGTTAGGAAGCTTATTATATCCGATTTGCTTTCACTGGATGGAACTGGCTTAATCCCCCAATTTTAATAGGTGTAGTTCCAATAGATGTTTATTTGGATGATTTTTTTCTTTCGTCACAAATTAATGAGCATTTTGATGAGTCTCCTTGGTTACTAGTCAAATCTACCCTCCATCTGCTTCCAGCTGAGTCTCCTTGGTTACTAGTCAAATCTACCCTCCATCTGACTACAGCTGAGTCTCCTTGGTTACTAGTCAAATCTACCCTCCATGACTACAGCTGTCTCCTTGGTTACTAGTCAAATCTACCCTCCATTCTGACTAAAATCTACCTTCCAGTCTGTCTACAATTACGAGTCTCCTTGGTTATTAGTCAAAAGAGCTGTGGAATGTATGTATAACCTGCCAGTCACATCCCCCAGCTATATCAGTGCCACCACGTGAAGGCGTCTCTCTCTCTCTCTCTCTCTCTCCCCGGCACCAAAGTAAGTATCCCTTCAGTCCGAGAACGTATTTTTCTTTTCATTCTTTCTCTGCTGTATTCTCTAACCCCCCCTACATCCTTCTCTCTCTCTCTCTCTCTCTCTCTCTCTCTCTACTGAATAAAATCGTCTGGCCTTGGGTTCCTTCTTCTTTGCATAAAAAAACTCGAATTAAAAGGCCTAAGATAATATACTCAGCTCCTTATCCTTTCCCACACACGCAAAGAAATTCCTAAGCACGCCATACGCTCAAAGGAAATAGACAAATGGAGAGTGTTTGAATATCGATACAGTTTCCATTAATAACATACAAGACGATTCTGAGGTAAGGTACAAAATAAATCGCTTACGGACAGGGGTTACGGAGAATATAAGCACTGGGGATGGATCACTACTTTCACCCGCATTGAAGTCTCCACTCAATTTCGGGGTCTAATTTTTCGAAAGTCGTGCACTGTAGTCTCTCTCTCTCTCTCTCTCTCATTCTAATACTGTGTTGTAGGTGCATGAAAGTCGATGTTTTAGTTGTAAGACAGAACTGAATCTCCTTAGTTACTAGTCAAATCGGCCTCTGATTTAACTATGCTTGGCCATTAACTGAACTGAAAGGGTTTAGGAAATTTAGTTTATAAAAAAAAATGTATGCAGCCTACACGGAAGGACCTAATTCTCTCTCTCTCTCTCTCTCTCTCTCTCTCTCTCTCTCACACACACACACACACACACACACACACACACACTCAGTATATTTAATACTATGTTTTTGATCTAT
>NC_137034.1:4638867-4651367 GCF_032717465.1 Coenobita brevimanus
TCTCTCTCTCTCTCTCCCTCCTAGCGGGAAGGCCGAAAAGGGATATTGCCTTCCACTGGCGTAGTTGTATATTGTCCTCGATTCATTCCCTCGGCATGCCTCTCTCTCTCTCTCTCTCTCTCTCTCCCTACTTATTATCTACTTATCCATTGGTCTATCTATCTATCTATGTCTGTCTCTATCTATCGCTGGAATCATTAATCCCGGAAGGGGTGAACAAAAACGAATCGCCTCCATGTCACCCTCTTCTCCATCATCAAGCTGCCTTCTCTCCAACTCACACCCCCTACCGTTCATACATCTATCCCCCACATCCCTCCATCTCATCCTTGGTCTCCCCCTCCCCCATCTTCCGCCTTTTTCACATACATTCTTCCAGGCTATCTCTCATTCTCATTTCTAATCGTTATCAATTTATCAGTATCATCCCAGCCTCTCCTACTTACACGAGGGACGGTGATGAAAAAGAAGATTTTAAACTATTTTGAGATATGAATCAGAGGATAAAGGAAGATCGGGGTACAATCTCTTTACACATGTTGATGGAGTTATAATGCTGCTTTAAATGACAGTGTTTTGATGGCTCGCTACCTCCATCCTACCTTTAGTTTTAAGTATATTGTTAATCTGACCTGCGATGAGTCAATGGGTAGCGTACTCAGCTCGCATGGTGTGTGCCCCGAGACCAGGGTTCAAACTCAAGCAGTGGCGGACATTTAAACTCAAGCAGCAGCGGACATTTAAACTCAAGCAGCGGCGGACATTTAAACTCAAGCAGCGACGGACATTTAAACTCAAGCAGCGGCGGACATTTAAACTCAAGCAGCGACGGACATTTAAACTCAAGCAGCGGCGGACATTTAAACTCAAGCAGCGACGGACATTTAAACTCAAGCAGCGACGGACATTTAAACTCAAGCAGCGGTGGACATTTAAGCTGGGTAAACTCAAGCAGCGGCGGACATTTAAACTCAAGCAGCGGTGGACATTTAAGCTGGGTAAACTCAAGCAGCGGCGGACATTTAAACTCAAGCAGCGACGGACATTTAAACTCAAGCAGCGGCGGACATTAAACTCAAGCAGAGGCGGACATTTAAACTGGGTGCTGATGGTTTGCCCTCTCACGTATCCACATAGATTCTCGCATCGTTGAGTCTATGGATATCTCGAAATGAACGGATCTTGAATTTGGCTCTCTCTTATCTTGTTTTTGCTTTTTCTTGGAGGGAATAATCTTGCTGGGTACTGGCCTTTGGTTCCTTCTTCCTTGCATTTAAAAAAAATAACAGATTCTAACACACAAACATAGCCATGACAACACTTCGACCTTCACATGCATCACTCCACAGACACCCCTTACCTTTTCATACCTCGCTAGCATGAGGAAAGGTTCATTCTGGCTGTCACTCTCCCTCCTGCAGAGGGCTATAAAGGACTGATCATTACTCTTCTGTTTTAATATGATTTTTCTATACGACAAGTCTAATAACTTTTTCTTTTTTTTCCAGCTTCCATACCCCTATTTTATTTTCACGTGGATATTCTTTAAGCAAATTGGATATTTTTATGTCTAGATTTAATATACTGAATGAGTTTTTGCTTCTTTCTTTCTTCTTCTTTTTTTTTTTTTAGGCATGGATTTCATATATGACAAATCTGATCTTAATTTTTCTTTTTTTTTCTTTTTTTTTTCAGAGTTGGGAGGCATGGACGTCTGGAAGAAATAGGCGGTATGGATGAATTACACACACACACACATACACACACACACACACACACACACACACACACACACACACACACACACACACACACACACACACACACTAAGAACTGAATTATGTGGGCTGGCTATAATGGACGCCTTGTGGTCTAGTGGGGTACAACGCTTGGAGATGTGGCCCAAAAGAGTTCACATACAAGAGTAGGTTGGGGTTTATTGCTCACATACTGCCACTCAGATACGAACGACTGTTAACCCTCTAATTGCAGGGACTAATTAGCCTAGCCTCCTGTTCCTACGCACCAGTACGGGATCGAACTCGGGCCCCTTCAAACAAAAGACGACCTCCCTACCCACCCAGCCACCGCCTCCCCCTAAATAACAGTGGACAGGGGGACGAGAGCAACGTCACTTTCAGATGAGCCTAGGGATGCTGCCTCTACGTCGTCTATACTCTTTTTACTCTAAATTGGCCTAACACTGCCATCTCTCTATCATGAATGCTGAGTTGTGGCAGTTGATTAACACTAGAAAATGATGCTAGTCACGAAGAAGTGCTGTGGAAAGGATATGATACTCTTTTTACTCTAACTTGGCCTAAAATTGCCAACTCTCCACCTTGAAACTTGAGTTGTAGCAATAGATTAACATTAAAATACGGTGCTAGTCACGAAGAAGTGCTATGGAAAGGATGAAGAGCCGTAGTATTGCCTTTTTCTGCCAATGAGGTAGGAGTAATTAGCTGCAAAAGGACGAAAATCTGGGCCAAGTTAATGCTGAGTCGTAATAGTAGATTAGCATTAGTATACGATGCTAGTCACGAAGAAGTGTTATGGAAAGGATGCACAGCCACAGATTTCTCCTTTTCTGCCTCTAACCTACATGAAATAAGCTGCAAGAGGACGAAATCTGGGCCAAGTTAAGGTGAATAGACTGTAGGAGTGTTTATAAATGCAAGGTTTACTTCCCCTCCTAAACCCACACTCAGTTACACTCATACGCACTGGCATGTTGATATGTTTGCTCTCTCTCTCTCTCTCTCTCTCTCTCTCTCTCTCTCTCTCTCTCGTTTGTGGTTTGGAGATGTATTCTCATACACAGATTGTTGCTGTTAATCTCTCTCTCTCTCTCTCTCTCTCGTACCCATACCTATCAATTATCACGAGCTGACGTGATCTGTAAACACACACACACACACACACACACACACACACACACACACACACACACACACAACTCACTCTCTCTCTCTCTCTCTCTCTCTCTCTCTCTCTCTCTCTCTCTCTCTCTCTCTCTCTCTCTCTCTCTCTCACACACACCTACACACACACACACACACACACACACACACACACACACACACACACACACACACACACACACACACTAAAACACTCTCTCTCTCTCTCTCTCTCTCTCTCTCTCTCTCTCTCTCACACACACACACACACACACACACACACACACACACTCTCTCTCTCTCTCTCTCTCTCTCTCTCTCTCTCTCACACACACACACACACACACACACACACACACACATACACACACACACAACCACCTCATCTGCATATCCATCACCAGACATATTCCCAGATACCATTTTTCCCCCAAATTTTTCTGATTAAAAAAAAAAATAAATAATACCCAGTTTTCTTTTTCAGGCTAAATAAATCGAGGGTTATAATGAAGACCGAGAAACGTTTTGAAAATTTTGGAGACACTGAAAAAAGTAGAAAAAAAAAGAAGGTCCAAAAATATGAAAAAATGTGAATAAGAAAATAACTTGTGGCATAATTTTGTGTGGCGTCCTTTAAGGGCAAAACAGATACCATGAAAATCATAAAAAAATACCTATGTGACTCGAATAAAATTTTGACTGAAGGAGAATATATCAAAAACTTCTGTGACACGCTGTAAAAAGTGAAAATTTTGATAATACATGAAACAAAAAAGTTGAATATGGTGGGTGAACGAGATGTTAAAATTTTCAGTGGTGTTCTAAACGAAAGGGAAAAGTAGGAAGAAAGAGGAGTTGCTACTTCTACGACTACTACTACTACTACTGCTACTACTAGTACTACTACTACTACTACTAATAATAATAATAACAGTAATAATAATGTGATCTCTCGCTCTCTCAAAAATGCAGGATTAAAAAATATATATAAAAAAGAAATTCCATCATCCCGTTGAAGTTGATTAGCCATGACTGGGACTAGCGAATCTCCCGTTAGCGCTAGAGACAGCCTGCGGGCCACGAAAGCCACCTACCACCCCAACCACAACAACTACCACAACTACCACCACCCTGCCTCCTCCAACCACCACCAATCTTCCTCCAGCAACCACTCCTCCACCTCAAATGATCACAGCTACCACCAACATTCCCCTTCCTCCTCCAATTACCACCATCCCTCCTCCAACCACGACAACCACCATCCCTCTTCCACCTACCACAACTACCACCATCCCTCCTCCAACCACGACAACCACCATCCCTCTTCCACCTACCACAACTACCACCATCCCTCCCCTCCCCCCTCCTCTTCCTCCTCTTCCAACCACGGTCCCTCTTTCACCAACCACACCTACCAACGTCCCTCCTCCTCCTTCCCCTCCTCTTCCTCCTCCTCCTCCAACCACCATTCCTCCTCTACTTGCCTGGGAACATCTGTCGACACCAACCATCATCATCTTAACAGGACCAGCAGCCACGGGGGCAACTGTTGTGATGAGGGGGAAAGGAGTATGGAAGGACAGGGTGTGGAGATGAAGAAGGTGCAAGGGAAGGAAGTGGAAGAGAGAAGAGTGGAAGAGGGGAGAGTGGGAGAGGGGAGAGTGGAAGATGGGAGAGTGGGAGAGGGGAGAGTGCAAGAGAGGATAGTGGAAGAGAAGAGAGTGCAAGAGAGGAGAAAAGAAGAGACAAGAGTGGAAGAGAGGAGAGTGGAAGAGAGGAGAGTGGAAGAGAAGAGAGTGGACGAGAGAAAATGTACAGGGAATCATTACTACGAGAGAGAGGAGGGTGAAGGATGTAAAGAGAGTAGTTGTGGAGAGGAAGACAGTAAGGGGGAAAAGAGTAAGGAGGAAAAGGGTGTGGAAAAGAAAACAGTGGAAGAGAAGGTGGAAGAGGTAGAATGTGCAGGGAGCCATTACTGCGAAAGAGAGGAGGATGGTGGATGCAAAGAGAGTAGTTGTGGAGAGGAAGAGAGTAAGGAAGAAAGGAGTAAAGAGGATGAGAGTAAAGAGGGACAGGATGCTGGGAAGAAGGTGGGAAGGAAGAAAGAAGCCTGTAAGGAAGAGAAGTGTGGTAAAGAATGGAAAGAGGAAAGTTGTGGAAAGGAAAAGAGTAAGGTGGAAAACAGAAGGGTGGAAAAGAGTAAAGAGGAAAGAAGTAGGGGAGGACAAGGTGTGGGAAAGAAGAAAAAAACACTGAACTACCGCTACAAAAGGGAAGAGGATGGCGGATGGAGGGAGGAAAGTTGTAGCGGAGAGGAGAGGAGTAAGGAAGAAACGACGAAGGAAGAAAGGAAGAAGGAGTGTTTGCAGAAGAAAAAAACATCAATTCATTACTACTACAAGAGGGAGGAGGGTGGTGGAAGGAGGGAGGACAGTTGTGGTGGGGAGGAAGGGGAGAAGCAGGAGGAGGCAGAGGGGGATTCTGGAGACAACTCAGTCCTCAGTGTGCGCGCCGCCTCGGAAGGGGATGGACGTACGCGGCGTCTCTCTCTTAACCTGTGTTGCTCCAGTCCACTTCAATACCCCAATACCTCCCCCAGTGCACACCCCTACCAGTACACTTATAAAGGGGGTCACAAACATCATCATCATCGCTCTGAGCCCTCGTGTTTGAACCACAAGGAGCTATACAGTGACGATAATCAAAAATTGCAAAGCGTGATAAAAGTGGGCGGAGAGGAGTTAAAAGTTGAGTTGATAAGTAGTGACGTGTTGGTGAGAAGCGGCAGTGGGACGCTTAGTGTGGAGAGGCCGCCTAAGAAAAAGAAAAAGTTTATCATCATCCTCAAAGGCTTGCTCAGTAAATCTAAGAAAAGTGAGAAAAAGTGCGAGGAGGAAAGATACAGAACCAGTGTCGTTGATGTGAAGGAAAAATTAACCTGTAACGCAAGGGATAATTACAAAACAAACGAGAGTGATTGTAGTTGTAGCGAAACAGGGCGTGAAACGAGAAGGAAACGTATCACAAGGAGTTTCAGAAGGAAGAAAAAGTGCGTGGAAGTTAGTGATTGCTTTCCACACCTCACACCTGCCCACACCTGTGATTACCTTACATCTGTCGAAAAGGAAGGTGCCACACGTAAAGCAGGGAAGTGGAGGGAGGTGAGAGGGTGTGTCGAGGAAAGAACGAAGCAGGAGAAAAGGAAGAAAGAGAAGAAAGGGTATAGTGAGGAGAAAAGTGAGCAGGCAAGGTGTAGTGAGAGGGTGAGGCAGCAAAGCAGTGAAAAGGCACTGTGTAGAAACCAAGCAGAGAGTAAAGAGAGGAGTGAGCAGGTAGGCTGTAGTGAGGAAAGGGTTAGACAGCAGAGGAGTGAGCAGACACTGTGTAGAAAGCAAGTTGGGTGTAGTGAGGAGTGGAGTGAGAAGCCAGAGTGTAGCGAGCAGAGGGCGAGGCATGGGAGTGTAAGCTGCCTGAGCACACAGGAGCAACTCACGCTCCTTCACCACGCCTCTCTCACCCGTGTACCGCTCAGCACACACAGAGAGCCAGGTCCGCCCTCCCTCCCTCACCTCCTCACCCAGCACAGGGAGGCAGGTTCGTCCTCCCCCCTTCACCTCCCCCAGCAGAAAGAGGCAGATTCACCTTCCCCATCTTCCCACCAGCAGGAGGAGGCAGGTCCACCCTTACACCCGCACCTGACTCATCGGGAGAGGTCCAGTGGCTATCTTGAAGAAAGTGGTGTCAACTCCTTAGATACCCAGTCCCCCCAAGACGATTCACCTGACACAGGTAACACCCAAGCAGCCTCAGTCCTTCCCTCAACGCTCAATACAGAGGACGAGGCAAAGGAACAGTGTATTAGCAGTGAAGACCGGATCCAGTGCTCAGTCAGTCACACTTCATCAAGGCCCACAACACCTCCACCTGCCTGGGAAAACTCGTCTGGTGAGAGAGAAGCTGACAAGGAGAGCGAGTGTTTAAGAGAATCAGCATCTTCGCCTCACTGGGAAAGCTCGACTGTACAAGCAGGAGAGGGTGAGAGAAAAGGAGACAGGGAGAGGGAGAGCTTAGGAAAGTCCACAGCATCTCCATTCACCTGGGTAAGCTTGACTGAAGAGGTAGGGAAGAGTAAGAACGAAGCAGATAAAGACGGTGAAGCAGAAGAAGAGTTTGAGTCCGTAGGCAAGTCTACATCACCACCTGTCTGGAAGAGTTCGTCTGGAGAGGTAGGAGGGGGTGAGAACGAAAACCAAGACGGTGAAGCAGAAGAATTAAAGTGTTTAAGAAAGCCTGTAACATCCTCACCTGCCTGGAAAAG
Organism: Coenobita brevimanus; assembly: GCF_032717465.1. Taxonomy (NCBI): domain Eukaryota; kingdom Metazoa; phylum Arthropoda; class Malacostraca; order Decapoda; family Coenobitidae; genus Coenobita; species Coenobita brevimanus. The sequence continues at coordinate 4,646,089 of NC_137034.1, forward strand.
TTCGTCTGGACAGGTAGGAGGGTGTGAGAGGGAGGCAGAGGGGGAAGGTGTGTGTGTAGGGCTTGTGTGTAAGAAGCCCGCGGCCCTATGCCTGCAGGCTGAACAGGCCAACCCTCACCCCACCACAGCATTACATCCGCTGCTCCCCGCCACCTCACCAACTCAAATCGGTGAAGACAACGGTGAGAACAGCAACAACGGACTAAACGGTGGAGTAAACGGGCAAAACGGTGAGGTTAACGGTCAAAACGGTGGGGTTAACGGTCAAAACGGTGAGGACAACGAATGGCACGAGGGAGGGGCATGTTGCTTGAGCCACGCCCACACTGTTGACACACATACTCAGGTTTTGTCCCAGGATGACACTTGCCTTACTCCGCATGACGAGAGTGAAGTAAAAACTCTCTCCACGTCCACGTCACCTGTCGCTTCCCAAGTAGATTCTCACTCTCCTTCCCATGTACCTGTTGGTCTTCAGTATCATTTATCGCCGTCTCAGAACTACGGGTCAGAGCAACAAGGCAACTCAGAGAAAGAAAACAACGCAAATCAAGACAAGTCAGACCAACAAAGCAAAACAAAGCAAGAATTAAAAGACAAACAAAGTAAAGCAGGGCAGGAAATCACCTCAAACCGCAGAGCAGAGCAAGAAAACAACTTAAATCAAGAGAATTCAACTCAAAAAAGCAACTTAGAGGAAGAAAACAAGTCTGAGCAAGACAGTAACTGGGATCAAGAAAGCAACTCAGGCCAAGAAAACAATTGGGGGCAAGAAAATAACACGAGCCAAGATAGCTACTCCTCCGACAGTGACTCCAGCAGCGACAGCAGTGTAGATTACGACCTGCCTCCAGTTGACGACAGTGTTTTTGACCTCCAGTACGACCCATACTTCTACCAGGGCAGCATCTCCCTCGACGACATCCCAGACGACCAGCCCATTGACTACCCTTGTCCCTACGACGCTAATGGGGACTACCTGGGCGCTGGGAGGTCGTTCAATCCCACCTTCTCCTACGTTGACCATTGGCAGTTCCATCGAGTGAGCAGCCCAGGGGATCTATGTAGGAGTCAAAGTCAGCCTGAAGCCTTAGCCCAGCCCAGTCCTCAGCCCCTCACAGGCCAGGCAGCCCCTATAGTTTTCCTGAGTCAGCCTCTCCCCAGTCATCTCCCCCCTTCCCTCTCCTCACTCAAGCCAAGGAAAAGAGGGGAGTTTAGTTCCTTATGTAGCTTCGGTGGGTCTCAGTTGTACACCATAACAGAGGAGGCGGAGGCTGACGATTACCCAGACGACCATCCAGCCAGAAGGAATTACTCTGAGTCCAACCTCTACCTGAGCTACGATTACCACTACGATTACCACATCCCACCTCACGACCTGTACTACGGCGACACGGACTCCGGCTCTCGTGACTCAACCACCGACTCTGACTCATCCAGCCTTCGCGCATCAACGAGGACACTTGAGCAAGACCTAGAGAGCGAGGACTGGATCGAGGACACGACTGGATTGGAGACCTGTGAGCGAGGAAGCCGGGACGACCTGCACGACAACATAGCGGGAACGACAGGTTATCAAAGTCACGAAGAAGAGCAGTTAGATGAGTGGGAGCCCTTGTATTGTGAGACGGAAGAGCCAGGTCGTGTAAGAAAGGGAGACAAGCCAATAGAAACGACAACACAAAATCAAAATTACGAGAAAGAGGAAGAAGGTCGTGCGATTGAGAAAGGAAGCAACGCAGAATATCCTCGCGAATTAGGAGACAACGCAGCAGAATCTCCCGACGAACTGGGAGATAATACAGGCAAACATCCCGACGAATTCAACGCAGCCGAATATCCCGACGAATTTTTCCTGTTTTGCTCAGAGGCGGAGGTCACTGGCATGGAGGTGGTGGATAATGTGACCTACAACGGAGCCAGTCAGGATTTTGCCTATTACACCGTGGAGGACAAGGCGGAGAGGGACAGCCCCGTTGACCACCAGTTTCTTCTGGAGAGCTACGGGTGTGGACAGAGCGAGGCGGACGGGATAGAAGGCTCTGTGAACGGGATAGACAGGCTTCAAGGATCTCTGAACGGCTTGGAAGGATCACTGAACGGACTGGATAAGCTGGAAGGATCTCTGAACGGGATAAACGGGCTAGGAGGATCCCTGAACGGATTAGACAGCTTAGAAAGATCCGTCCCAAGATTAGCAAGACTAGAAGGATCTCTCAACGGATTAGACACTTTAGACGGATCACTAGGCTCTTTAGAGGGAACTCTGAACGGGTTGGCTAGACTAGAAGGATCACAAAACGGGGTGGACAAGCTAGAAGGATCTTTGTATGAATCAAATTGGATCTCTTCAGTCAGACATCAGCGTCAACAAACACACGCCATGGCTGTGTATCAGAATATCAACGCCCGCCTCTCAAAGTCCAATCCTAACCTTGCCCTAGCCGCTGAGGAGGAGGGTGGTGGCAGGGAGGAGAGGCTAGGCGGATTGGTTTATGAAAATGTCCCCTTGCACCACCGCAGGACCCACACCCACGGACGCACCCACGATAACCCAAGCATTCGAGACTCAAACAGCAATTATCAAGTGGGAATCGCGCCTCGTCTCCCGCAAACTCACGAGGCCGAGAGACTAGACCTCGCGAACTGTAACGTGGGCTCCCTGGGCGATGGTCTCGATCTGATCACCTCCAATGGGCTCGATCAACAAACCTGGTCTCGAAATAAAAACTACGGTGGCATGCAGGATTTAAGATATGCAGGTCGGACGCACTTGGAAACCCACACGAGTAGGTTCAGGGAGGCTTCACACGGGTTTAATGCCTATGCTTCCAATACCAGTCTGGATCACGACACTTTCTCCAGAACCTCAAAGATTTACAAGTGGAATGGGTCCTCCTCCGTGTCTGACCTAACCTCCCTCAGTCGTGACCTAAACCCTCCCTCCCCGACCCTCTCCCGTTCCTCCGCCTCCGCCTGCGACCTCACCCGACCCGAGGAGGGGGGCTGGGGAGGTGGGGAGAGTGGCGTGGGGGGCGAGGAACCCCTAGGAGACACCAGTTATGCCGCCTGGTGTGCCAAAGTTACAGACGACTATGACGACCAGGATTTCATGCCTCCACTGGGATTACACGACACATCTTCCTTCTTCACACCGCATTCAAGTGAGTACCTCCCCCCCTCTCTCTCTCTCTCTCTCTCCCTCTCTCTCTCTCTCTCTCTAATTGGTGAAGTTAGAAAAGTCCTTCATTTACCTTTCGTATTATTATTTTTGTTACACTTAATATTATCCTTTCTATATTGCAGTTCTCCTCACATTATCCTCTCTCTCTCTCTCTCTCTCTCTCTCTCTCATTCTGTACTGTCATTCTCTTCACGCTCATCGGCACTGTTTGGTTTGTATTACGTGGAATTATAAGTCTGCGTATTTTATGACTATTATTTTTATTATTAATGTGGAGAGGAATGTGCGTGCAGTTATGTGATCTGGTGAACCCGTGAGATTGGGTCAAGGTGTATGTGTGTGTGTGTGTGTGTGTGTGTGTGTGTGTGTGTGTGTGTGTGTGTGTGTGTGTGTGTGTGTGTGTGTGTGTGTGTAGGTGGGATGAAGGGACTGAGTTGCATCAGGTGTGTGTGTGTGTGTGTGTGTGTGTGTGTGTGTGTGTGTGTGTGTGTGTGAGGGGAGGTTGATGTGGGTGGGTGGGGGTGACCGGAGTGAGGAAGGAGGGGGACTGCATCAGGTGTGTGTGTGTATGTGTGTGTGTGTAGAGGTATGTATGTACGTATGTGCGTGTGTGTACCAGCTCTTATGTACGTACGTCTTCACTGTCAATCTCACTTTCTCCTGACCACCGTCTCTCCTTGACTGCTGGAAAGGCCACGAATACTGACCCACGTAAAATGTACAATTGAGAGCACAAGTTCCTGGTACACAGGCTTCAACTACCCTTTGTATGAGTCTGTATTCTGGCTTAGGAGAGTCCTTAACAAATTCTCCTTGGCGATTGTTTCTGACTATATGTGTTAAGATTCGTTTATAAGGGATCGAAATTTTGGAGTCAGATTTCATTAACATATATAAATGTTGATGTGGTGTACACGAGAATAAGTCGCAAATGAAGTGGTGTTAAGGTTATGGCCTGAACAATATTATCTCTCTTATGATAGGGAGAACTCTAGCACTTTATTCCAGTTATATTTACGTGGTTTTATTCAGTTAAGAGTGAGTATTAAGTGTCTGAGTGTGTGTGTGTGTGTGTGTGTGTGTGTGTGTGTGTGTGTGTGTGTGTTCCTTTCTTATTCGCCCCTATCCCAGCCTCCCTCATCTTTCACTGATTCACCTTTTCCCCTCCCCTCCCTCCCTCACCCTTCTCCCTCCCCTCCCCTCCCCTCTCCTCCCTCCCCTCCCTCCCTCACCCTTCTCCCTCTCTCATCCTTCACCTCCTTCACCCTTATCTCTTATTGCATCACCCTATTCCCTCTGTCTCACCCTTTTCCTTTACTCTTCTCATTCTCTCCTTCACCACTCTGTTTCTGTCTGCCTCTCTGTCTGTCTACCTAACTACCTACTGAACTAAATCTATCTATCCGTCTGTCTATCTATCTGTCTATCTATTTATCTATCTATTAAACTCGCACTAGTATATTTCATAATTACAGGTCTATGTAACAAATAGCTTCGGGATGATAATGAAATATGTTGCTGTTTGCTTTCCTTTGTACTCTCTCTCTCTCTCTCTCTCTCTCCCTCTCTCTCTCTCTCTCTCTCTCTCTCTCTCTCTCTCCGTTACGCCTCTCATTCTTTCCACCACTCCCCTCCCTGTCCCCCCCCCAGCCTCCCTCTCTCTCTCTCTCTCCGTTACGCCTCTCATTCTTTCCACCACTCGCCTCCCTGTCCCCCCCCCAGCCTCTCTCTCTCTCTCTCTCTCTCTCACGATAAATCAAAAACTGAGAAAGCTCCCTCCCACACACCGTCCACCCCACCCCTCCATCGCCCTCTGCCCTTTCCCTACGCAAGGTTACGGAGTCGATTTCGTTACAAGCGTGTAGGTGAGAGGTCGAGGCTGGTTAGGAAATAGGAGAGCAGCCTTCAAGTATACAAATCTGGTTTAGAAGAGAAGAGAGACGCATTCTTATAAATAGGATTGGTTAGGAAGGGATGTGGAGGTAGGAAAGGAAGTGGAGGTAGGAAAGGAAGTGGAGGTAGGAAAGGAAGTGGAGGTAGGAAAGGAAGTGGAGGTAGGAAAGGAAGTGGAGGTAAGAAAGGAAGTGGAGGTAGG
>NC_137034.1:4661367-4663867 GCF_032717465.1 Coenobita brevimanus
ATCCCTCTTTCTCTTCCTTCCAGCCCTCCCTTCCTTCCCTCCTTCCCACCATCTCTCCTTCCCTCCCTTATCCCTCCTTCGCTCCCTCCTTCTCTCCATTCCTCCTTCTCTTATCCCTCTTTCTCTTCCATCTATCCTAGCCCTCCTTCTCTCCATCTCTCCCTCCTTCCCTTATCCCTCCTTCTCTCCATCCCTCCTTCCTTTATCCCTAATTCTCTTCCTTCCATCCCGGCCTTTCTTCCCTCCATCTCCCCCTCCTCCCTCCAGCCTTCCTACCCTTATCCCTCTCTCGCTTCCTTCCATCCCAGCCCTTCTTCCCTCCACCTCTCCCTCCTTCCCTCCATCTCTCCCTCCTTCCCTCCTTCTCTCCCTCCTTCCCACCCTTCCTTCCATCCATCTCCTCTTCCTTCCCTTCGTTGCTTTCTCTCATATCCCTCTCTCTTCCATCCATCCCAGCCCTCCTTCCCTCCTTCTTTCCCTCCTTCCCTCCCTCTCCTCCAGGCCACACGTGCAATATATAATGCTGGAGGATACTGTCTGGCTAACCTATGTCTTCTTTGTATGCAAATTTGATGTAAGTTTCTCTTAAGGAATTACAAAATGCATTTCTCAAGACAAGCTGAGGATTTCTTGGAAGGGTATCAACTCTACCATTGTTCTATCCATCTGTCTATCTATCTATCTGTCTATCTATCTATCTATCTATCAATCAATCAATCAGTCAGTCAATCTCTCTCTATTTTTTTTTTTTATTATGTGTCAGACTCTGGCCATAGACTTCACAGCCTGTACCCAAGGCCGAGAAGTCCTCCTACATACCATGCACCTCTACATGTCACCACTTCGGCACTAACACCCACCGTCCATATTGAATACATGCTAGGGCTGTCTCATACAGGACTGGTGTATTGGTACTAGCGGGGGTATTTTTACGACATGTCGGTGGGTCGTCTGGTAGATCAGTAAAGCCTGATTTTATGAAATTCAAATCCTTAAACTCAGTGTGTGTTTGTGTGTGTGTGTGTGTGTGTGTGTGTGTGTGTGTGTGTGTGTGTGTGTGTGTGTGTGTGTGTGTGTGTGTGTGAGGGAGGGAGGGTGTGTCTAGCCGTGAGGGAGTGGCAGAACGCAAAAGGTGAGAGGGTGAGGGAAAGAAAATGTGTGTGTGTGTGTGTGTGTGTGTGTGTGTGTGTGTGTGTGTGTGTGTGAGAGAGAGAGAGAGAGAGAGAGAGAGAGAGAGAGAGAGAGAGAGAAAGTTTGAGTGTGTATACATAATGCAGTAATTTCCTGGGTTCGTGTCTCCTTTTAGTGCCTCTCTCTCTCTCTCTCTCTCTCTCTCTCTCTCTCTCTCTCTCTCTCTCTCTCTCTCTCTCCCTCTATAGGCTATCTGTCTATCTTCTGTCTGTCTGTCTATTTTGCTGTCTGTCTGTCCGTCTGTCCTCCCCAACCCAACTCCTTTCACATATTTTATTTACAAGCTTTATTTCTCTCTCAGCAAGGCCCTCTCGTGTCCTCCTCTCCTCTCTTCTCTCCTCCCCATCTCCTCTTCTCTCTCCTCTTCCCTCTCTCCTCTCTTCTCCCCTCTCCCCTCTCTTCATGTCCTCTCCTCTCGGCTCCTTCACTCTCTCCTCTTCTCTTTCCTCTTCCTTTCTCGTCTCCCCTTCATCTTCTTTCTTCTCTTCTTTTTCATTTCTTTTCTCTCCACTCTTCACGCCTCTCTTCTTCCCCTCTCCTCTCCTCTCTTTTAGCCTTTCTTCTTCTCTCCTCTCTCTTTTCTCTTTCCTTCCATTCTTTTATCCTCTCCTCATCTCTTTTCTCCTCTCCTTTTTCTCTCCCCTCTTCTCTTCTAACCATTTCCTTACTCCCTTCCATCCTTTCCTCTCTCCTCCTCCCCTCTTCTCTCCCTCATCCCTCCTCTCTTCTTTCCTCCTCTTCTCCATTCTCTCCTCGCCCCTCTTATATCACAGTAATTCATGTCTCCAATGTTGGTTCTTTTGCTCTCTCTCTCTCTCTCTCTCTCTTAAAATACAAAATATACTGAATTGAGGGAAGAGAAGAGGCAATAAGAGAGAGAGAGAGAGAGAGAGAGAGAGAGAGAGAGAGAGAGAGAGAGAGAGAGAGAGAGAGAGAGAGAGAGAGAGAGGGTAACTCCCAAATGCCATATTGTGAGGTGAAAGTCTGTGTGTGTGTGTGTGTGTGTGTGTGTGTCTAGTAATTAACGTGTGTGTGTTTATGTAAGCATGTGCGCAGGTAATTAAGTGTATGTGTGTGTGCGTGCCAGAAGTCAAGGACGATGTGTGTGTGTGTGTGTGTGTGTGTGTGTAATTGAAGAATTAAGGACAATGAAAGAAAATGGAAATTGCTTGGAAGAAAGAAGAAAAGGGGAAGACAAGAAGCTGAAAAAATGGTCTTCGTAGTGTAGAGAGAGAAGTTAGGAGGGAAGAGGAAGAGGAAGAGGAATGAAGAAGAGGAAAGAGGAAGAGGAAAGAAGAGAGACAGAGAG
>NC_137034.1:4668867-4673867 GCF_032717465.1 Coenobita brevimanus
GTGTGGTTGTATTGGCGCTGGTGTGGTGGTTTGGCTGTGTGGTATGATGCTAGTATGATAGTGTGGCGTAGGAGGTGTGGTGTGGTGTGGTGCGGCTGTGGTGGTGGTGGTGGTGTGTGTGTGTGTGTGTGTGTGTGTGTGTGTGTGTGTGTGTGTGTGTGTGTGTGTGTGTGTTAGGACAGATGTACCATGAGTGTTGGGACAAGTGTAGGCTGTGTGTGTGTGTGTGTGTGTGTGTGTGTGTGTGTGTGTGTGTGTGTGTGTGTGTGTGTGTGTGTGTGTGTGTGTGTGTGTGTGTGTGTGTGTGTGTGTGTGTGTGTGTGTGTGTGTGTGTGAAAATGTTAGGACAGATGTACCATGAGTGTTGGGACAAGTGTGGCCTGTGTGTGTGTGTGTGTGTGTGTGTGTGTGTGTGTGTGTGTGTGTGTGTGTGTGTGTGTGTGTGTGTGTGTGTGTAGATATTTTTAGGTCTGGGTGTGTCTCTTCGGGTGTAGGTGTGCCTAGAAGTGTGTCAGTGTAGACGAGTGTGTCTGGATCTGGTTATAGGTTTACGTGTGTGTGTGTGTGTGTGTGTGTGTGTGTGTGTGTGTGTGTGTGTGTGTGTGTGTGTGTGTGTGTGTGTGTGAGGTTGTGGACTTGAACAGTATATCTAGGTGTGGGTGTGCATATTTATAGGTGTATGAAAGTATGGATATGGGTGGGTATGGGTGTGTCTGGGTGTGGATATGGGTGTGTCTGGGTGTGGATATGGGTGTGTATGGGTGTGTCTGGGGTGTGGATATGGGTGTGTCTGGGTGTGTGTATGGGTGTGTCTGGGTGTGGATATGTGTGTAGTATATCTGGGTGTGTAAGCATGGATGTGGGTGTAGACCTGAGTGTAACCTGTATGTGTCCCTGTGGTGGTGTGTGGGTGTGGAAGTAGATACACAATAATACAAGCCTGTGCAGTGGTACACTTTTTAATGGGGTGAAGTATTTGTGGGTGTAGGGCGGTGTAAATGACGCTGTGGGTGTAGTGAAAAATACAGTATAGATCTGGTCTTTCGTATCGGAATATTTTGCTTACGTCTGGTTGAAGAGTATTGCTGTATGTGTAATGTAAGGGAAGGTAAAATCGCAACTCTAATTCTCAGTCTCTCTGAAGCTAAAATAATGTAGTGAAATTATATAGCAAACGTAGAAATAATGTAGAAATGTGGCAAAAAATAAATATGAAGAACCAAAAATCTCCACAGGCTGAAGTAATATGAAAATAGAAGGCATGAAACAGAAAATTCTCCATGATGGTGAAAGTCGAACATAAATATATTGGCAGAGAAACTCCTGGCTTGGCACTTTTTTCCCTATACGTATTTATCTCAGCCTTGGAGGGGAAGGACATGGTGGTGAGGAATGTGTGGGTTTTCTCCTATACCCATTCTATTTTAACTTGGTCCAAAATTGCTGTCTATCCATCTCGAATGCTGAGCTGTAGCACTAGAATATGATGCTAGTCACGAGTATGTGCGATGGAAGGGGTGTTGAACGCCAATGGTAGTTCCCAGCATAGAATAATTGCGCTCTGTTGTTTTTACTTAACCTTGATTTGTCCGGCCGAGCAGACCCATTGACTACGGGTAAGCAACGGCATCTGTGGGGTCGTCCTTGTAGGGATCCGGCACCCCCTTGTGACAGACAGCGCCTTGCCAGGGTTGGACTAAGATCCTTCCCACGACGAGATGCAGGGAAATATGAGAAGGTTTGACGCCTGGGTGGACGCCTCAGCTGCTTCAGAAAGAGTACAAAGCGCCAATACATGTAACTTCCTCGTATGCGACTGAATGTCTTGTACATAAGAGAACTAGCCTCTGGTTCCTTCTTCCTTGCATTGAAAAAAAAAAAAATGATGTTTCCCCTCTCTAACTGCAATTTTAAGCCTCACTGAAGTGAGGAGTGGAAAGGGAACAGTGGCTGCAGCTCTGACTAAAGGCCTCTCAGTTGTGGCCTCAGCAGAAAGTGTTTAGTAAATAGCGTAGGAAGACCTGGCGTTGTTTTCCCTCTCTTGCTACCTGTGTTTATGTTTCTATTAGCAAACATTGATGAGTCAGCCTTGAATTTGGCTCTCTGCTATCTTGTTTCTGTTTTTTCTTGGATGGAACTATCTTACAGGGTTCTGGCCTTTGGTTCCTTCTTCCTTGCATAGAAAACTAATATTCTTTCATTCCTGTGTCGCTTTCTCGTCAGCTTGGTAGGGATACTATACTCCTCTCACCTTAACTTGGCCCAGATTTTCGTCCTTTTGTAAGTTATTTTACTCTTGCCTTAAATATCGAGACGAGTTGCCTAGCCCCGGACCCCTACGCTAAAGATGGGACAATAAAGGATGACGAATAAAGGGGAGAATGAATGAATAAATAATTGGATGGATGGATGAACGGATGGATGGATGGATGGATGGATGAATGAATGGATAGATGGATGGATCGATGGATGAATGGATAGATGGATGGATGGGTGGATGGATGGATGGATGGATGGATGGATGGATGGATGAATGAATGAATGAATGGATGGATGGATGAATGAATGAATGGATGAATGGAAGGATGAATGGATGGATGGATGGATGGATGGACGAATGAATGAATGAACGAATGAACGAATAAATAAATAAATAAATAAAGTACACGTATAAAAAAGATAAATATTTCACTTAATTAATTTACCTTTTCTTTGCAGGTAAGTTCTGGTCCTCACTTGTCTTACTACAGAATTAGTAAAGATAAGAAAATAAATCTAAATACAATAAAGCCAAAAGGGAATAACTAGGAATGCCCTCTCTCTCCCTCCCTCTCTCTCTCTCTCTCTCTCTACCTACCTACCTACCGATCTATCTACCTATCTATCGTTACTTTCCTCCTCGGCGTATCATATTAAACAGAATTCTCTCTCTCTCTCTCTCTCGATGGCTCCAGGGAAATTAGCCAGACAATGGTCCTTATTCTTGTCGAGTAAGTAAGCTCCCTAACACCTCTTCCTTAGCGATTTATTTTTGGATACGTTTGGTTAGCATCCTTTTGTACGTTATTTAGGCAGGGTATGGCGATATGGCAAAGATCTGTCATACAGAAGTGGACAGTAAGGTGTAATAAACAAAATAAATCGCTTAGGAAAAGGTGTTAAGGACCGGTGAGAATACGGAAATGAGTGAAACAGAGACGATATGAGTAAAAAAAAAAAGGAAATGACGAAGAAAAAGTAAAAATATTGAATAAGATTGAGAAATGAGTGAGGGAAAGAGGATGAGGGAAGAAGGATCCGAAAAGGGGAGGGGAAGGGAAGAGGGGGGAGGAAGGAGGGAGGGGACAAGGGTTAAAGGGTGAAAAGGTCAGGGAGTGAGGAAGATGAGGAGGAGAGGGAGGTGGAGGGAGAGGGAATAGAAGTGGAGGAAAAGGGAGGTGAGAGAGAGGACGGCGGGAGGAAAGGGAGGAAGGAAAGGGAGGTGAGAGAGAAGTAGGAGGAAGGAAAGGGAGGTGAGAAAGAGGTAGGAGGAAGGAAAGGGAGATGGGAGAGAGGATGGAGGAAATAAAGAGAGAGAGGAGGAGGAGGAGGAGGAGAGAAAGTGGAAGACACACTGAGAAGGACGACGGGTGAGAGAGAGAGAGAGAGAGAGAGAGAGAGAGAGAGAGAGAGAGAGAGAGAGAGAGACGAGGTATTGTGAGAAAAGGGGTTAGGATGTTAGGGGGAAGAATCGAAGGGGGGAGTCAGGGGGTGAAAGGTTAGGGGGCCAGGTGAAGGGGGAAGAGAGGGGAGGGAGAGAGAGAGAGAGGGGGGGAGAGAGAGAGAGGGGGGGGAGAGGGAAGTGGATGGGGGAGGGGAGGGGGGTAGAATGTAAGAGGGAGGGGGGAGGGAAGGTGTTAGGAAGGTAAGTTGTGAGAGGGAGGGGTTGGAAAAGAAGGAGGGGGAGGAAAGGGGGAATATGTGGCGAGAGGGAGGGGTGGGAGTGAAGGAGGGAGGAGGGGAGGGGGTACGGTTGGGGTTTTGAGTGGGGGTTGATTGTGAGAGGGACTGGTAGAGAGTGAATGAGGGGGGAGGGGGAGGAGGGGGGAAGGGGAGGGGGAGGAGGGGGGAAGGGGAGGAGGGGAAGGATGGAAGGGAGTTGGAAGGGATAGAATGTGGGAGGGAGGGGCAGGGGAAATATTGTGGGGAGGGGGAAGGAAGATGGGGGAGGGGAAGGAAGAGGGAGCAGAGGGTCAAGGGTCGGCACGAGGTGGTAACCGCACGGGACGAAGAAAAAAAAGAAGCTATTTTGTAGTTTTCATGGCTTTTGTAGACCGTTAATAATAACCAGGAGGCACTCAGAGAGCACATACCTCCGCCAATGCCAACGCCATTAAAAAGGATCCGGATCCGTTGAGATAGGTTCTTGATCCGGATCCGCCCTCAAATTTAATCACTTCTTCCTTGACCCATGGCCCATCCTTCCACAAAATTTAATTGAAAATCATTGAGAATATTTGGAGCTATCGTGTGGACAGACAGATAGACAGACAGACAGACATACACAGGTGAATACGTAACCTCCTCCAACTTCGCTGGCGGAGAAAATACTAATACTACTAATAATGATAATACTACTACTACTACTAATAATAATAACGGTGGTGGGGTGGCGGTGGTGGTAGTGGTAGTAGCGGTAGCAGTAGTGATGGTATAGTAGTAGTAGAAGTAGGGGTTGTAGTAGTAGTAGTGATGGTGGTAGTAGTAGTAGTAGAGCTAGTAGTAGTAGTACTGGTGGTGGTGGTGATGGTAGTAGTAGTAGCAGTCGTAGTAGTAGTGGTATACTAACAGCTGGAGTGAGAGTGAACAGGGAGATAGCCCAGTGTTGATGGCTCTACTGGAGGAGGAGGAGGAGGAGGAGGAGGGAGTAACTGAAGGAAGGGGAGTGAAGGAGTGGGAGGAAGAGTGGAGGGAGGGAAAAATTGGAGAGATTAGTGGTGAAGGAGGTAAGAAGGCACGTG
>NC_137034.1:4681367-4688867 GCF_032717465.1 Coenobita brevimanus
GAGGAAAAAGAGGAAGAGTAGGTTAGGCCAGGTAAGGTTAGAGAGCATGGGAGGTGAGAAGGTGAAATGAGAGAGAGAGAGAGAGAGAGAGAGAGAGAGAGAGAGAGGAGCAGCAGGGAATAGAGGGAAGGAAGACTAGGAGAGAAGGGAGGAAAGAGGAGGAGGAGGAGAAGGAAGGGTGGGAGGGAAGGGGATGGAGTAGGAAGAAGGGAAAGAAGAGGAGGAGGAGAGGGAAGGGAAGATGATGAGGAATGGAGGATAGAGAAGTGGAGAGAAGAGGAGGGAAGAGGAAGAGGAGGAAAAGGAGGGAAGCAGATGAGTCAGAAGGAGGTAGAGAGAAGAGGGGGAGGGAGGAGAGAAGGAGGAAGAGGGAGTAGGTAAGAAGGGAGAATGATGGAAGGGGAGGAAAGGCATAAGAGGGAATGGAGAAAAGCTGATGAATAGGGAGAAGGGAGAGAGAAGAGGAAGGGAGAGGAGGTGGGGAGGAAGAGGGAAGAGGTAGGGAGGAAGGAGGGAGGATAGAAGGAGTACGACGCAAGGTGAGCAGGTCAGTGGGGGGGAGGGAGGGAGGGAAAGGGAGGAGAGAGGGAGAGAAGGAGGGGGGGAAGTTTGGTATGTTAGTGGTCCCTCCCTACAGGCTGCCTTCCTCCCTCCCTCCATTCTGTCCCTTCGTTCTCTCTCTCTCTCCCTCCCTCCCTCTCTCTCTCTCTCTCTCTCTCTCTCTCTAATAACACAAAAATACAGGATCCAGATTTTTTTTTAATTCGACCTATGACATAAGTAATTAAAAATGCCTCCATTCTCTCCCTCCTTTTATTTCCCTCCCCTCTCTCTCCTTTTCCTTCCCTCCCTTCTCTCTCTCCTCTTCCTTCCCTCCCTTCTCTCCCTCCTCTTCCTTCCCTCCCTTCTCTCCCTCCTCTTCCTTCCCTCCCTTCTCTCCCTCCTTTTCCTTCCCTCCCTTCTCTCCCTCCTCTTCCTTCCCTCCCTCCTCTTCCTTCCCTCCCTTCCCTCCCTCCTTTTCCTTCCCTCCCTTCTCTTCATTTTCTCCCCTCTTCTCCACATTGTCCCCTCTCCATTCCCTCCCCCCTCTTCTCCATTCTCTCCCTTCCTCGTGCCCGGATGCACCATTCAAGGCAATGTTAAGTTAAAGTATAAAAATAAATCGCTAAGGAAGAGGATTTAAGTTATAAAACACAAAACAGCCTAAATCGCTAAGGAACAGAATGTGAAGTTATAAGCAATTAAATCCCTAATTAAGAGAGTTTAAGTTATATACAAATTAAATCGCTAACGAAGAGGATTTAAGTTGTAAGCAAAATAAATCGCTAAGGAAGTGGATTTAAGTTTTAAGGAAACTAAACCGCTAAGGAAGTGGATTAAGGTATATGCAAAATAAATCGCTAAGGAATAGAATGTGAAGTTAAAATATGCTCAATAAATCGCTAAGGAAGAGGATTTAAATTGTATGCAAAACAAGTCGCTAAAGAAAACGTGCTGCGGATCCTCCTATGTCACACAGAAAACGGGGCTCAAACACTAAATCGCAGAAAGGTAAATGTACAGGTTAATTATCCGAGAAAGATTGTTTGCTGGGGACCGCAGAGGCGTGAAGGGAAAAACACACACATACCCATACACACACGCAAATACGTACATACAGAGACACGTACATACATACATATACACAAACGCAAACATATATCTCTATACACAAACACACAGACACATAGATACACACACATATACATAAACACACACACAGACACACACACACCTGTCTCTATACGCACATTCCTATCTATCCATCTATCTTCACACACACACACACACACACACACACACACACACACACACACACACACAAGGAGAAAGAATCTTGAGTTTGTACTGCTGTGAACAGATCAATGAAAAATATTATATTCACATTAAAATCGACTCTATTGTTGGCCTGTGTCTGACCTTCCATTTTTGGCAATATTTATTTCAGTGGATCTCTAGAGGCGATTTGTTTGTGGCCACCCCTTACGGGATTAGGCGTCTAGCAATAGATAGATAGATCTCTGGTTCGTCTAGCTGCGAACTGTATGTGCTAACCAATACATCACAGTTCCCCCTATACATCAACAGCATTATTATTTTTATTATTATTATTATTATTATTATTATTATTATTATTACTATTATTATTATTATTATTATTACTATTATTATTATTATTATTATTATTATTATTATTATTATTTAGAGAACACCATCGTCTTCCCCATCATCATCGTCATCATCATCATTCAGAATATATCACCGCCCTCCTCCTCCTCCTCCTCCTCCTTCTCATCATCATCATCATCATCATTCATAGTATACCACCTCCCTCCTCCTCCTCCTCCTCCTCCTCCTCATCATCATCATCATCATCATCATCACCATCATCATCATCATTCATAGTACACCACCTCCCTCCTCCTCCTCCTCCTCCTCCTCCTCATCATCATCATCATCATCATCATCATCATCACCATCATCATCATCATTCATAGTACACCACCTCCCTCCTCCTCCTCCTCCTCTCCTCATCATCATCATCATCATCATCATCATCATCATCATCATCATCATCATCCCACATATAAAGTAGCCGACATGTACTGAGAACCGATCACGCATTCTGCCGTAAAAGTGTCGCGTGACGTCACATGTAAACAGTCAGACGCCAAGGTAAACAGAGAGGTGTATTAGCGGGGGAGGGGAGGGGAGGAGAGGAGGGGAGGGGAGGGGAAGGGGGACTTGCGGTAACGGGGTGACCAGAACGCAAAACTAACTTGGCCTTGTTGCTGTGTGTGTGTGTGTGTGTGTGTGTGTGTGTGTGTGTGTGTGTGTGTGTGTGTGTGTGTGTGTGTGTGTGTGTGTGTGTGTGTGTGTGTGTGTGTGTGTGTGTGTGTTTAAATGTTTAGGTATGGAGGTTGTGTGTGTGTGTGTGTGTGTGTGTGTGTGTGTGTGTGTGTGTGTGTGTGTGTGTGTGTGTGTGTGTGTGTGTTTAAATGTTTAGGTATGGAGGTTGTGTGTGTGTGTGTGTGTGTGTGTGTGTGTGTGTGTTTAAATGTTTAGGTATGGAGGTTGTGTGTGTGTGTGTGTGTGTGTGTGTGTGTGTGTGTGTGTGTGTGTGTGTGTGTGTGTGTGTGTGTGTGTGTGTGTGTGTGTGTGTGTGTGTGTGTTTAAATGTTTAGGTATGGAGGTTGTGTGTGTGTGTGTGTGTGTGTGTGTGTGTGTGTGTGTGTGTGAGAGAGAGAGAGAGAGAGAGAGAGAGAGAGAGAGAGAGAACAGTGGACCCAGAACCTTGAGTTAAATAAAAGAATTGTTCAGAATAATAAAATGTTCTAGTAATCCTTAGAGCTTTACGTGGCTTTACTAGGCTACATAAAATAAGTAAATGAGTTTGTTGTTAGCTGAGAGGGAAGAATAGCAGGGGCACTCAAGAGGATATACCCCCACAGTACGATTATCTATTACTACCACTACTACTACTACTACTACTACTACTACAATGCGTGTGGATGTGAGTGGAAGCCAGCCAAGTGGAAGAGTGGACCAGCGAGGAAGCCCCATGAGTAGTCTGTATCAACACAACATACGCGGGGATTCACCACACACAAAATACCGCCATCCTTGCACATCATCATCATCATCATCACAGCCATCATCACCACCATCGTTATCATCATTATCATCGTCATCATCATCACCATCCTCGTAACAGCATCACCATCATCATCCTTATCCTCCTCCTCCTCCTCCTCATCATCATCATCATCATCATCATCATCATCACAAGCATCATCTTTTCGGGGGATAGGGAGGGAGTTGAGGGGCGTTCGTATAACCAGGCAAAGGAGCCGCCTGGTTATATCGGGGCCACCACGTGAAGGCGCCCCTCTCGAAATCAAGGAACTAATTATGGTATCAGGAAGGAATTGAACTTTGTCAAAATCGCTATTGGAGTGAATGAGGGAAGCTTGGCAACCGGATTTTCTTTTTTCTCTTTAATTTCTCTCTTACGCATGAGGGAGGCAGAACCAGATTGAGAGAGAGAGAGAGAGAGAGAGAGAGAGAGAGAGAGAGAGAGAGAGAGATATGAACAAAAAATACAGAATTATTACTAAGCATCATAAATTAAGGAACTTCAAGACTTCTTTTACCTCCCTGATTTCCCCACCCTCCCCCACCCCTCACCTTCCCTCCCTTTTCCCCCCTCCCTCACTTCCCTCCCCCTCTCTCCATCCCCTCCTTCACCCCCTCCCATCTCCCATCTTTCTCTCTCCTCATCCTCTCACCTTTCATCCACCCTTTTCTCTCTCCTCCTTCCTTCTCTCATCCTCACCCATCCCTCCTTCACCTTCCTCACCCCCTCTCTCCCTCTCCCCTCACCCCTCTCCACTTCACCCCTCACAAGCTGGAAATCCCCTCATGTCCCCCTGATCATGTCCTTCACCCCATCAGAGCGAGGATCTCTTTTATTCTTGCTTTCAGACGATTTTATTCAGCCTCTCTCTCTCTCTCTCTCACAGCTTCTTCACTTTCTCTTTGTTCATCTTTACTTTCTTCATACTTTTCTTCCTCCTATTCCTCTCTTCCTATTTCTCCTCCTCTCTTCTTACCCTTCCCCTCTTCTTGCTTTTCCTCCTCTCTTCCTATCCTTCCTCTCTCTCTATTTCTCCTCCTGTCTTCCTCTTCTCCTCTCGTCTTATTTCTCCTCTTTCTTCCTATCGTTCCTCTCTTCCTGCTTCTCCTCTCCTCCTACCTCTCCTCTTATCTCTCTTCCTCTATTTCTGTCTTTCCTCTCTTCCTCTCTCTTCCTGTCTATTTTATTCTTTCTTTTCTTCATATTCTCCTCCTCCTCCTCCTCCTCCTCCTCTTCCCTATATTCTTCTTCCCTCCACCTCCTCCTTCCTCTTGTCCTTCCTTCCTCCCTCCCTCCTCATTTTTTTCCCCCTAGTTACTTCCACTTCCACAACTCTCCACCCACACACGATTTCCTCCACCTTCCACCCCCACCCCCACACCTACACACCCCCACATCCACACCCACACCCCCACCCGCTTGCGACCTTGGTGTGGTAGCGGAGATAAAGTCAGGGTGTGACAGTTCTCGACGCTTACTCTCTCATTTTTACTCACTCTCTCTCTCTCTCTCTCTCTCTCTCTCTCTCTCTCTCTCTCTCTCTCATATTTACTCTCACTCACTCACTCTCTCATTATACTCACTGACTCTCTCACTCTCTCATTTTACTCACTCGATTTTTTACTATTTCTCACGCACTCACTCACTCACTCACTCAATTCTACTTATTCACTCACTCACTGATTCTCACTCATTCTTACTCACTTCTTTACTCCTTTACATACTGACTCCTTTCACTAATTCTCTCTCTCTCTCTCTCTCTCTCTCTCTCACTGTCCTGGCTTTCTTCGTCTTTCTAAATCCCTTGTGCTATTTCTTTCTCATCTTCTTGTGTCTTTGTTTTTTGTTTGTTCAATATATTTCTCAAGGACAAAGGGGGTAATGAGAGAGAGAGAGAGAGAGAGAGAGAGAGAGAGAGAGAGAGAGAGAGAGAGAGAGAGAGAAACCTTACGGGGTTAATATTGGACAAATCGCCCCCATATAAACCTACCCCACCATCAACTGCCCTCTCTCCAACACACACACACACACACACACACACACACACACACACACACACACACCACATACTCTCCACACAGTCCATTCATCTCATCCTTGGCCTCCCCCTCCTCTTCCCATACCATCCCAGGACCCCTTCCACCTCATTCAAACGCCCTCCTAGTCGGTCTAATAATAATAATACTTCTACTACTACTACCACTACTACTACTACTACTATCACAGCTTCATAAAATCGTCTGCTACCAGGAAGTACACACATTACATCCTCGTACTAAAGAGGTTATGTACAGAAGCACATTACTAAGATTACATTGAGAGAAGCTAAGTATGATTGATAACATTAGCCTTATCACTGTTATCTAAATCTAGTGTTAAGATTGAGTGGGTGGAAGTTTTAGTGTGTGTGTGTGTGTGTGTGTGTGTGTGTGTGTGTGTGTGTGTGTGTGTGTGTGTGTGTGTGTGTGTGTGTGTGTGTGTGTGTGTGTGTGTGTGTGTGTGTGTGTGTGTGTGTGTGTGGTGGAGTGAACAGATGGGGAGATGGCTGGATGGATGGATAGATGGGTAGATAGATAGAAAGATAGATAGGCAGACACACAGACGATAGATAGATAGCAAGATAAAAGACAGACAGACGATAGACAGATAGATAGATACAGATAGACAGATAGACAGACATACGAGAGACAAATGGACATATAGATAGGATGGATATACAGAAATAGACAGGAATATATTTTTAAACAGAGAGGTAGACAGATAAAAAGACAGACAGATAAATAGATAAATATAGACAGATAGACAGAGAGAAAGACTGCATCATATTCTAGTACTAATCTACTACTACAACTCAGCATTCAAGATGGAGAGATGGCAATTTTAGGCCAAGTTAGAGTGGAGAGGTATATGAGAGAGGGGTGTGTGTGTTGGGAGCAGGGCAGTGCTATGGCGAGGGACAGGGCGACATGGAGGCGATTTGTTTGTGGCCACCCCTTTAGGGATTAAGGCGTCTGGCGATAGGTAGGTAGATAGATAGAGTGAAATGAGTATAGTAGTGAAGGGGACAATGAAGACTATGCCTCTGAGTTAGAAAAGTTAGAATATAATCATAAATGCTAACCGAATAAAAAAAAATAAGTCGGTGAATGGATGGTGTTAGGGACTGCCTCTATATGTACAATGACCGATAATTAAAGACTATGTCCGAAGAATTTTGAAACTGGCTTCATTTTTTCCCCTAAGTTCATTTGCATTACGTTCAGTTTCCCAAGCTTTGATCTTGTGTGGAAAGAGGCTTGGAGAAGGGGAGGCTAGGGATTAAATTATTTCCCTGAGAGAGAGAGAGAGAGAGAGAGAGAGAGAGAGAGAGAGAGAGAGTAATAATAATAATAATAATAATAATAATAATAATAATAATAATAACCCTAGATTCTGAGTCAATCTTATCTTTTATATCCATGCTAATCTACTCTTATCACTTCATATCTTTATTTACTTATAAGAAGGTGCTTAGAGCCCCCCCCCTCTCTCTCTCTCTTTCACACACACACACACACACACACAAACACACACACACACAAACAAACAAAACCCCACTCCCACACACACACACACACACACACACACACACACACACACACATACGGGTTTGTCCAGAGCGTCACGTACACAGCATAAACCTTAATTAGGGAGGCCTCAACCCATACCAACTGCTGTCCCCCTCCCAAAAAACTCCCCTCCCCCTCCCCCACCCCTCCCCAACTACCCTATCTCCCCCACCTCTTCCCAGCTACCCTCTCTCCCTCTCCCACCCCCTCCCTTCC
>NC_137034.1:4693867-4703867 GCF_032717465.1 Coenobita brevimanus
GCTCAAGGGGGACAGTAACCACCTACTTCGTCAGTGAAACTTTTCGCAACCTGAGCGAGGCGCGAACTCCCGTCCACCAGTTGGCAGGCGAGAGCGTTACCACTGCACCAGCGAGTGTGTGTGTGTGTGTGTGTGTGTGTGTGTGTGTGTGTGTGTGTGTGTGTGTGTGTGTGTGTGTGTGTGTGTGTGTGTGTGTGTGTGTGTGTGTGTGTGTGTGTGTGTGTGTGTGTGTGTGTACGAGTATTTCACATCTCACACTCCTCTTCTGGCTAATATTCCTAAGCTGAGAGGGGTATGTTTCTCAGGCCATAGACGATTCTCTTTAACATGATGCGTCAGGGAGGAAAGTGACGGACGTGCCCTAAGTGTGAAGTAGGCACAGCGGAAAGGTATACTTAAGGTAGACTAGTGTGAGTATACGCAGTGAAAAGGTATACTTGAGGTAGACTAGTGTGAGTATACGCAGTGAAAAGGTATACTTGAGGTAGACTAGTGTGAGTATACGCAGTAGGAAGGTATACTTGAGGTAGACTAGTGTGAGTATACGCAGTGAAAAGGTATACTTGAGGTAGATTAACTTCCTGGCCCTCATTATCAATTTTTTTTTTATATAGAAGTATATCCTACCACAGTATGTTTTTTGACCTAACGTTATCTATATTATTCTATTTATTATTATTATTCTTTTCTATCAATGCGGCGTACGACTTTATTGTCTTTATTTTGTCTTTAATCTGTCTTTATTTTGTCTTTAATCTGTCTTTATTTTGTCTTTATTTTGTCTTTATTCTGTCTTTATTTTGTCTTTATTCTGTCTTTATTTTGTCTTTATTCTGTCTTTATTTTGGCTTTATTCTGTCTTTATTTTGGCTTTATTCTGTCTTTATTTTGTCTTTAATCTGTCTTTATTTTGTCTTTAATCTGTCTTTATTTTGTCTTTAATCTGTCTTTATTTTGTCTTTAATCTGTCTTTATTTTGGCTTTATTCTCTCTTTATTTTCTGTATTCCCTCTTTAATCTGTCTTTATTTTGTCTTTATTGGCTTTATTTTTTCTTTATTTTGTCTTTATTGGCTTTATTTTTTCTTTATTCTGTCTTTAATCTGTCTTTATCTAGTCATTACTGTCTTTATTCTTTTCTTACTTTCTCAATAAGTCAAATCTGCATATGTTCCCCACACCCCTTGACTCCCTTCATCTCTCTCTCTCCCTCTCTCTCTCCCTGTTAAAATGAACCTTATTTCTCTGGGCAATAAAGACGAAAGTGGTATGAAAGAAGGTTAGGAGCACAATACGGAGATAAGGTAATGGAGGAGGAGGAGGAGGAGGAGGAGGAGGAGGGAGAGAGAGAGAGAGAGAGAGAGAGAGAGAGAAGGAGGGTCAAGGGAGAGATAGAAAAGATAAGTAAGGTGGAAACGAAGGAGGGAGGGAGGCGAGGGAGGAAGGAAGGAGGAAAGTGAGAAAGAAAGAGGAAAATGAAGAAGAGAAAGAAGTAGGGAGAGAGGGAGCGAGAGAGGGAGGGAAAATTGGGGAAAAAAGGGAGGAAAGAGGGAGGGAAAGAGGAGAGAGAGGGGGAGAGTGGGGTACAAGGGGAGGAGAGAGGGAGGGAAGGAGAGAGGGAGGGAAGGAGGAGGGAGGGAGAAAAGGAGGGGAAAAGGGGAGGAGGAAGGGAGGGAAATAGGGGAGAAGGGGAGGAGAGAGGGAGGGAGAGAGGGAGAAATGAGGGAGAGGGAGGAAAACTGATGGAGAGAAGAAGAAAAAGTGTTAGGGAGTGAGGGTGGGAGAGGAAAATGAGAAAAAAGGGAGGAAGAGAAAGGGTAAGAGGGAATAAGGAGGGAGAAATGGAGGGAAGAGGGAGGGAGAGAAGGGAGAGAGAGGGAGGGAGAGAAGGGGGAGAGAGGGAGGGAGAGAAATAAAATAAGGAAGAAAGGGAGGAGATAAATAAAACGAGAGAGAGAGGAGGAAAGAGAGGTGGAGGGAAAGAAGTAATCTGAAGAGGCAGGAAAGAATGAGGGAGGAATCTTTATTGGAGAGAAGAGAGGAAAGAGAATGAGGGAGGAGGGAAGGGAGAGAGGGAGGGAAGAGAGAAGAAAAGAGCGGGAAGAAAGAGAAGAAAGAGAGGGAAGAAGGAAGAGAGGAAGGGGAAAGACAGGAAGGAAAATGGGAAGGAATGAGGAAGAAAAGATAAGGAAGGAAGGAAGAAGGAAGAAAGGAAGGAGGGAAGGAAGGAAGGAAGTACGAAGAAAGAGGTATATAGGAAGGAAGAGAGGGAGGGAGTGAAGGAGGAAGGGAGGGAGGGAGAGAAGTAAGAAGGCCAGGAAATATTTTATGAAGGGGGAGAGAGAAGTAATATAGTGAAGGAAGTATGCTACAGAAGGAGGAAGGGAGGGAGAGAGGGAGGGAGAGAGGGAGGGAGGGAGGGAGGTAATTCAGGGAGTGAAGGAGGAAAGTTCTTCAGGGGGGAAGAAAGGGAGGATGATGGTAGTAGTAGTAGTAAAGAGAGAGAGAGAGAGAGAGAGAGAGAGAGAGAGAGAGAGAGAGCGACCTTCTTTCACAATCCACCATCCTCCATTCGGCTTACCTCTTCATCACACACACACACACACACACACACACACACACACACACACACACACACACACACACACCCATACACCTGCATCACTCTCCAAACAAACACCTTTTTTTCATTCGTACATCGCCAGCATGGGCAAATAGATAGATAGACAGATAGAGATTTTGGATATTGCTTCATCAACCCCTTCACTGTTAATAAATTCTAATATATTCTAAAATTACCTACCATCCACTCAGTTGATGTAGTGCAAGACGGGAAGAAGGGAGTGACGCAACAGAGAGAGAAAGGAAGGGAAACGGGAGGAAGGAAGGGAGAGAACCGAGGGAGGGAGGGAGAGAGAGAACCAACAGAGGGAGGGAAACAAGGGAGGGAGGGAGGGAGGGAGGGAAGCAATAAAGAATGGTAGGGAGGGAGGGAGGGAGGGAGGGAGATATTTTAGGGAGGATGTGGGAAGCTTTATAGGGGGGCGGAAAGGTGTGTGTGTGTGTGTGTGTGTGTGTGTGTGTGTGTGTGTGTGTGTGTGTGTGTGTGTGTGTGTGTGTGTGTGTGTGTGTGTGTGTGTGTGTGTGTGTGTGTGTGAGAGAGAGAGAGAGAGAGAGAGAGAGAGAGAGAGAGAGAGAGAGAGAGAGAGAGAATCTGTCAATTTGTCACCACCACTGAACGGAATGTAAGGTCAATGTCTCCCCCCCCCTCTCTCTCTCTCTCTCTCTCTGGATTAAAGCGAGGGAAACATAGACAGACAGACAGATAGATAACTGGAAATAGACATATAAAAACAGACTGATAGATACAAAAAGAGATGGATAGATAAACAGACAGACGGACAGACAGACAGAGAGACATCGTTATAAATGGGCATAGGAAAAATTAACTACATACACACACATGCATACATAGATACATAAATACATACACACATACAGTACATACATAGACTACATACATACACACATACATACATATACACACTTACATAACAGGCAATAAGATAATCAATATTTTCAAAGTCCCAATCTGCTGTGGAGGTCTGAAAGTAAGTGTTGAGAAAGACGCTGGAGACAGAGGTAGGGAAGGAGGAGGGAAGGGAGGGAAGAGGGAGAGATGGAGGGAGGGAGAAGGGACAGGAGAGAGAAGGAGGAAGGAAGTAAGGAAGGAAAGGGAGAGAGGGAAGGAAAGGAAGGAAAGAAAAAAGGGGGAAGTTGTAGAAAAGTGGCGAAAGGAAGGAAAGAAAAGAGGGTTAGGGAAAAAGGATGAAAGAAAGGAGGGAGGTAGGGAAGGAGAAAGTAAAGAGAGGGGGAAGGAGGGAAGGAAGGGGAGGAAAGAAGGGAAAGAGAAAGTATGGAAGGAGTGAAGGAGGGAAGGAGAGGGAGGGAGGGAGATAGGGAAAGAGGAAGTAAGGAGGGAGGGAAGGGTGGAAAGGAAGGAAGGTTTGGGAAAGAGGAAGTAAACGGTCAGGGAGGTAGGGAAGGAAGGGGACGGAGGGAAGGAAGGAGGGAAGGGAGGGATGTAGAGAAGGAGGGAAGGAATAGGAAGGATGTAGGGAAGGAGGGAAGGAAGAGGAAGGATGTAGGGAAGGAGGGAAGGAAGAGGAAGGATGTAGGGAAGGGGGGAAGGAAGAGGAAGGATGTAGGGAAGGGGGGAAGGAAGAGGAAGGATGTAGGGAAGGAGAGAAGGAAGAGGAGGGAGGTAGGGAAGGAGGAAGTAAGGAGGGAAGGGGAGGTCATTGTCTCCGGTCGCCCGTCATTTACCTCAAACCATAGTGGGTGTGACCGAAGGAGAGAGAGAGAGAGAGAGAGAGGAGGAAGAGGAAATGTGATAAAGAATAATAGGAAGAGACAGAGACGAGGAAGATCGAGTTAGGGCAGAGAGAGAGAGAGAGAGAGAGAGAGAGAGAGAGAGAGAGATGCTGTGATCTGGAAGGGGGGAGGGGAAAATGGGAGGGAGGAGGGGAGGGAAGGAGGGGAAAAGAGATGAGAGAGGGTGAGGGAGGGGGGCACGGAGGAAAGGGGAAAGGGAGGAGAAGGAGGGAGAGAAGGAGGAAGGAGGAAAGGGAAGAGGAGGAGGAAGGAGGAAAGGGAAGAGGAGGAGGAAGGGAAAGGGAAAGAGGAAGGGAAGGAAAGAAGTGGAAGGAGAAAGAGGGAAGTGGAGAGGGGAGAGAAAGGGGAGAAGAAGAGAGAGACAGAGAGAGAAAGGGAGAGAAGGAGGGAAGGGGGAGGGGGAGGAGGAAGAGATGATCAAGAAGCGGAAATAAACTGATGTGCAGGGCTTGTAGAGGGAGGGAGGGAAGGAGGGAGGAGGGAGGGAAAGACTGATGTACAAGGAGAGGGAGGGGGGGAGGGAGGGACAGGGAGGAATCTAACGGGAGGGGAAATGATGCAAGGAGAGAGAGAGAGAGAGAGAGAGAGAGAGAGAGAGAGAGAGAGAGAGAGAGAGTAACGGGAGGGGCATATCGGGAGGATGGAAATTGTATTGGAAGGAACCCGAGGGACGAAGGAAGAGAGAGAGAGAGAGAGAGAGAGAGAGAGAGAGAGAGAGAGAGAGAACATATGGAAGAAAGAGGGATGGAAAGATGGAAGGAAAAGGAAGACGGATAGAAGGATGGAAGGAAGGAGAGATGGACAGAGAGGGAGGGAGGGAGGAAGGAAGGAAGGAAGGAAGGAAGGATGGAAGGAAGGAAGGAAGGAAGGAAGGAAGGAAGGAAGGATGGATGGATGGAAGGAAGGAAGGAAGGATGGATGGATGGAAGGAAGGAAGGAAGGAAGGATGGAAGGAAGGATGGAAGGAAGGAAGGAAGGATGGATGGATGGATGGATGGAAGGAAGGAAGGATGGATGGATGGATGGATGGAAGGAAGGAAGGAAGGAAGGATGGAAGGAAGGAAGGAAGGAAGGATGGATGGATGGAAGGAAGGAAGGAAGGAAGGATGGATGGAAGGAAGGAAGGAAGGAAGGAAGGAAGGAAGGATGGATGGATGGAAGGAAGGAAGGAAGAAGGAAGGAAAGGATTGAAGGAGACGGGAAACGGAATAAACAAAGAAGGAAAGAACAGAGGAAGGAGTAACAAAAAAAAATTCTTAGCCTCTCTCTCTCTCTCTCTCTCTCTCTCTCTCTCTCTCTCTCTCTCTCTCTCTCTCTCTCTCTCCAAGGTTGTCTTCAAGAACAAAGCCAATATAAATAAGAATAATAATAAATTGTAAGGAAGAATGGAGTAGTAAATATTAGGATGATAAATTAGATAGAAGGAGGCATCATCATCATCATCATCATCATCATCATCACAAAGGGGATGTATGGACTGGATTCAGACACCAGAAAGAGGAAGTAGACAATTATCAAGTTCCGTCTAGAAAACAGCCTAAGAAAAGGGCCACACTTCCTTGCATTCTCCGATCATCATCATCATCATTATCACTGTTATGGCTGTTACCATCTTCACCACCATCATCATCATCATCATTATTATTATCATCGTCATCATTACCATCACCACCACCACCACCACCATCATTACAATCGTCACTTTCGTCATCATCACCATCATCATCATTATCACTAACACCCTCCTCCTCCTCTTCCACATCATCATCACCACCATCACCTTCCTCCCCCTCCTCCTCTTCCTCCTCTATCATCATCATCACCATTGTCGTCATCATCACCATCACTCCTCCTCCTCCTCCTTCTCCCTCCACGTCAGCATCATCATTATTATCATTACTGTCATCACAACTTTCGTCATCATGGCCATCATCATCATCATCATCACCCTCCTCCGTCACTTCCAAATCCTCCTCTTCCTTCTCCTCCTCCTACTTATCCTGCTTCTCCTCCTCCTCCTCCTCCTCATCATCATCATCATCATCATCATCATCACCATCACCATCCTCCTCCTCCTCCGTCTCTTGCACATCCCCCTCTTCCTCCTCCTCCTCCGTCTCTTCCACATCCTCCTCTTCCTCCTCCTCATCATCATCATCATCATCATCATCATCATCATCATACGAGCAACCTAAATCAATACCAAGGAAAGAAAAGGAGGTCAGAATAAGAAGCTATTGAAAGAAATCTTAAGATGGAGACCCCAGTTCCATTCACCCCTGCATCAATCAATCAATCAATACATCAATCAAGTAATCAACCATCATCAGGATTATTATTATTATTATTATTTCCACATACTTGTCACCATTATCCTCCTCCTCCTCCTTCTCGTCTTCCTCCTCTTCCTCCTCCTCCTCCTCCTCCTGGAAAAAGGTCGTGCTTTGCTCCTATCACTCACACACACACACACACTATAACACATGGACTTCCACACGTTCACCCGACAGACAACTTTCCCCATTAGTACCTCGCCAGCATGGGCACTGATCAGTTCTAGCTATCACTCTCCCTCTGAGCAGAAGGTCCGGGTATGCAGTGGACTTTATGTGGACTGATCCAGAGATAGATATAGGAGTAGATATAGATATAAATATAAACATCATATTATAGCTACAGTAACAGAATGAGGTTGTGGCCGAGTGGATGGCGTAAAATTGATACGTATATATATCCCAACTTACCTGTCAGAGTGAGGTGGTGGCCGAGGGGTAGAGTAGTGTGCCGGGGTTGGAAGGGCCACGGGTTCGATCCTAAATGCTGCCTGGGAGAGTCTGAGGAAAATGAGATCAGTGTAAGGATGAGAGTTTAGATCATCATGAGAGAGAGAGAGAGAGAGAGAGAGAGAGAGAGAGAGAGAGAGAGAGAGTCGATGAGGAAGAAGTGATACAGAAATGGCCTGGGAAAGACGGAAGATGAAGATGGAGGAGCAAGATAAAATCCATACCTCTCTCTCTCTCTCTCTCTCTCTCTCTCTCTCTCTCTCTCTTTCTTTACGGTCTGTCTCTTGCATTATCCAGTTCCTCTTGCTCTCTCTTCCTTCCCAAGCCACAGTAAGGCTCTCTTTATTATCTTTTTTATTGCACACACACACACACACACACACACACACACACACACACACACACACACACACACACACACACACACACACACACAAGGGACAAACTTGCATACACTTACACACGCTTGGACAAAAACGCACACATAAATACTGGATCACATAAATACTGGATATATTCTTGCACACACACACACACACACACGCTCTACGTTCTCTTGTCGCAATGTCCTCACCTTTTGTCCTCTCTCTCTCTCTCTCTCTCTCTCTCTCTCTCTCCCTCATCCACTCTCCAATATTACCTCTGGTCTTCCCATCTTTGGAGAGAGAGAAGAAAAAGGAGGAAGAAACGAGAAGACATACACAAAGATATTTATAGACAGACAGATAGATAAAAAGATAAGAGAAATAGATACATATGGTTGACAGACAGATACAGATAGCCTAGATACGCAGACAGACAGACAAAAACAGAGACAGACAGACAGATAGACAGAATAAATGCACAATAATATTAACAAGGTAGAAAGCACAACACAAGGAGAAGGTGTAAAACTGGGAGAAACTTATGCAAAAACGTTTCAAAAGCACAACAAACGTTTCTGTCAACTCCCTTAAACGTTCACTAAAAACGTTCCTTCTAATGTAAATAAAATAGGTAGTCTGAAGGAGGAATTAAGTGGATAAAATCGGGTTTAATTGAGAAAGGGTGATGCCTGTCTCAAAAGCTGTCAGAAATCCCCGCATTGCAGAGTTGAGAGAGAGAGAGAGAGAGAGAGAGAGAGAGAGAGAGAGAGAGAGAGAGAGAGAGTAAAGGAAATAATTTAACAGTAAAATTATTAATCCATGTGTGTGTGTGTGTGTGTGTGTGTGTGTGTGTGTGTGTGTGTGTGTGTGTGTGTGTGTGTGTGTGTGTGTGCGTGCAATTTTTTTCAGGACTTTTCGTAGTGAAGAATTAATATTGATGTTTTATGTCTGTTTTTGCCTTGCTGCGTGAGTGAGGGGCTGTGTGTGAAAGTGTGAAAGTGAGAGAAAGAGAGAGAGAGAGAGAGAGAGAGAGAGAGACTATTACTCTTACTTACAGCTTCTTCCCACCTCTCCCACTTTCACTCCATTATCTTCAATGCATCTCTCTCTCTCTCTCTCTCTCTCTCTCTCTCACACACACACACACACACACACACACACACACACACACACACACACACACACACAACTATAGCAGACTGGATAAATGATAAACTGACTGACTGACTGACTTCCTACCACAACACCTGACTGACTGACTGATTAAAATAGCGACTGACTGACTGGCGTGCTGACTGCTACTGTATACAACTGGCAACTGACTGACGAAAAATAGCAAGTGACTGGTTAAAACAGCACCTTAATGACATGGTAAGGTCTGGACACTCTATGTATCTGTGTAACTCTATATGTGACTCTACGTGACTCTGTGTAACTAAGTGTATTCTTCCCAGACTGACTCTTTAGCAGCTGACTCAACGACTGACTGGTTATCTGCCTGACTGCCCCTGTGACTCACCGCACCATCGAGTTATTATCTGGGTAACTGCGTGAGTGAAAGCGAGGGGCAGAGGCCAAGGTGTGTGTGTGTGTGTGTGTGTGTGTGTGTGTGTGTGTGTGTGTGTGTGTGTGTGTGTGTGTGTGTGAGAGAGAGAGAGAGAGAGAGAGAGGGGGGGAAGTTACCGAAGTGGCGAGAGTGCCGGATTCTCCAATACTGCTGACCTCGTCTAGCGGACCCTCTCATCTTACCCCCTCCCCCACTCCCACCCCCTCCCCTCCCTCTCTCTCCCCTCTCCCTCCCCCTCCCCCTCTCATCTTCCTCTCCCCTACCCTCTCTCATGTTCCCCCTCTCCCCTTCCCCTCTCTCTTCCCTACCCCCTCCCCCTCTCCTCTTCCTCTACCCCCTCTCCTCTTCCTCATCCCCTTCTTCCTCCCATCCTATTGCTCCTCCATCCCATCTGTCTTTTCCCCCTCCTCCTCATTTCCTCTTCTTCCTCTCCTTCTCCTTCACATACTTTCCTCCTCCCCCTCTTGTCTTCTTCCTCCTCCTCCCTCCCTCCCTTCTACCTTCTCCTCCTTCCCTCCCTCTCCGCTTCCTCCCCCTCCCGCCCTCCTACCCCTAAATTCCTTCCCCCACTTTCACTCCCCATCTCTCTCTCTCACTCTCTCTCTCTACATCCCATCCCTCTCTCTCTAATCCCCCCTTACCTCACTTCCTCTCTCCCCTCCCCCCTCTCTCTCCTCCCATTCCCTCTCTATTTCTCCCCCTCCATTTCTCTTTCCCTTAACACCATTTCTATCAATTATTTCTACTCCCTCTCTGTCAATCTCTTCCTTCCAGTATTCCCTCTCACTCTCTCTGTCTCTCTTTCTCTCTCCTCCATTAATCATCCTTATCTTTCCCCTATCCTGTTTACCTCTCTCTCTCTCTCTCTCTCTCTCTCTCTCCGTGTCTCCT
>NC_137034.1:4713867-4741367 GCF_032717465.1 Coenobita brevimanus
TCTATCTGTCTATCTATCTACCTATCTGTCTGTCTATCCATCTGTCTATCTATCTATCTACCTATCAGTCTGTCTATCCATCTATCTGTCTGTCTATCTATCTACCTATGTCTGTCTATCCATCTGTCTGTCTATCTATCTATCTACCTATCTGTCTGTCTATCCATCTATCTGTCTATCCATCTATCTGACAAAAACTGGCCTACTATTTCACTCCCTCGCTTTCCTCTCTGAAATATTTGGTGATGTTTTATTGGTGACGTCGCCCCCACCCCACAGTATATCTATCTATCTATCTATCCATCCATCCATTTATCTCTGTATCTATCAGTGTATCTATCTATCTATCTATCTGTATCTATATATCTGTCTATCTATTTCAATCAATCTATCCATCGATCTATCTATGACATTTCTGTAGTTTAATCCCCCTTCCTCTCTCTCTCTCTCTCTCTCTCCATCTAGTCTATCTATCTAGTCTATTCATCTACCTATGACATTTTTTAAGGTTTACTCTCTCTCTCTCTGACATTTTTTTTTTCCCTACCAAAGGACAATTTCAGGAAACTTAAAATATACCTATACTGATGAGAGAGAAAAAAAAAATGCTATATACTACTATTCAACAAACCCTCTAAATGACAAAATAAGTCGCCTACGTGAAGGGGTTAAGGTACAAAATATAAATCCTACCCTCCATAAGGAAGGAGATTTCACGTGATGTTGTGCTTGATGTGTGTGTGTGTGTGTGTGTGTGTGTGTGTGTGTGTGTGTGTGTGTGTGTGTGTGTGTGTGTGTGTGTGTGTGTGTGTGTGGTGAGGCAGTGAAGCATACAAGGTCACACGCACTCAACGCACGCACCCGCACACGCCACACACACGACGCACATATATACATACATTACATACAGACATACATACAAGGTCAAACGCACTTCCCATACGCACCAGCACACACCATAC
The DNA here is from genome assembly GCF_032717465.1 of Coenobita brevimanus. Lineage (NCBI taxonomy): Eukaryota > Metazoa > Arthropoda > Malacostraca > Decapoda > Coenobitidae > Coenobita > Coenobita brevimanus. Next base: position 4,714,830 of record NC_137034.1, read on the forward strand.
ACACAGCACGGTCACATACATATATACAGTACCAGTACATACACACACACACACACACACACACACACACACACACACACACACACACACACACATCAAGCACAACATCACGTGAAATCTCCTTCCTTATGGAGGGTAGGATTTATATTTTGTACCTTAACCCCTTCACGTAGGCGACTTATTTTGTCATTTAGAGGCTTTGTTGAATAGTAGTATATAGCATTTTTTTTTTCTCTCATCAGTATAGGTATATTTTAAGAATACAAAGAACAGCAACCAAGATGGTCCCCAGTCTGACAGACCTGTCATACAGAGAGAGGCTGGAAAAACTGGATTTGCCTTCGTTAGAGGAAAGGAGAAAGAGGGGAGACATGATTGCGGTGTTCAGGACCATGGTGGGAGTAGATAAAATTGACAAAGAAGATCTGTTTGTATGGGATAAGAGAGCAACAAGAGGACATGGAATGAAATTGAAAAAGTCAAGCTGCTTGAAGGATATCAAGAAATATAGCTTTCCTTACAGAAGTATAGACTTATGGAATAGCCTGGACAAAGAGATCGTCCAGTCTAGAAACTTAAACGAGTTTAAAGTTAAATTCGACTTATTGAGAAACAGCGACGGAAACCCACGAGCATAGTACATTCCGTGTATATCACAATTAGGTATATTAGGTAAATACTTAATATTTGGAACGACTTAGACAAAGAGGTGGTGCATAAGAAAAACATTCATGTGTGTAAAGGTAGACTTGATAAATGTGGATATGGAGACAGGACAACACGAGCATTGCTCAATTCCTGTATACTACAAATAGGTAAATAGGTAAATACACACACACACACACACACACACACACACACACACACACACACACCTGCCATGACAAGCACCATAAGCGCAGATAATACTATAATAACACCCTGCACACACACACACACACACACACACACACACACACACACACACACACCGCTCGCTGGCGCAGTGGTAACGTTCTCGCTTGTCATCTGGTAGAGGGGAGTTCGCGCCTCGCTCAGGTTGCGAAAAGTTTCACTGACGAAGTGGGTGGTTACTGTCCCCCTCGAGCAAGGGGACGGGTGTGTGGGTGTGTGAAGGTCACAGCCTTGCCCTTAGATCGGACTATATGAGCTCTCAGCTCCCTTCCGGGAGGGTAAAATGCTGACGATCACGACCATCAAGTGATCCTGACCGACCCGGTGAATTACACACACACCATCCCTCCAGTAGGTCGGAAACATTACTCTTAACGATGGGTATGGCAGGAAAAATATCTCGCTTGCCACAGGATCAAAGGCTTAAGGAAATCTGTGCACAGGGCAAGAACGTACACTTGAACATTAGGGGAAGAATTGTACACACAGACCACTACTTAAAATAGAGGGTCGCGAGGAGGCGATAATGGAATAGGATTAAATTAGTATTAGGCGATTTAGTCAGCCGTAAAGGGATTTTTTTAGGTTCAGATCCTTTATTTATCATTCAGTATAAACCCCAACACTCCAGGGAACGCTGTCGCTGAAGGCCAAGCAGGAAAGGTTTTAGGCAAGTTCAAAATTCCGTTCGTCTTCCTTGTCACTTCTCATGGATAGATTCATAGATGCTTGAATGAAAGTACTGGATAAAGATGTATATTATCCCCCACATATGAATTAAAATACGCATCTAAGTCCACTAAGTCACATTCAAACGTCTAGTAATCCAGTCTTGAAAGAGAGGCATGAAAGAGGCAAACGGAAAAATACTGGATCACATGAAAGCAACGGGATACACTCATGAATAGGACAGGCAAAAATTATCGTATTACTTGAACTTATAATAAGGAGACACGACACTACATGAGGAAAGGGGTAGAAAAGGTATATAATTTGAGCAGAAACACCCATGGGAAGTGTTGGAGTTTACAATGGTGTCTGCTAACTTACACGTTCTCTATCATGCCTGTACGTTTTCTATTATGCCTTCAATTCAGGGCTGGCTTAGCAGGGATTTTCCAGCCCTGTTGCTTCCCCTGCTACTGGAAATAAGCTGCAAAATGACGAAAATCTCCTCCAAGTTACAGATAAGTGAATTGCTAGTTATTGCTGAGTATTACTTCGCTTCCTTTCCCTAAAAAAGAGGCATTTTCTCCTTCCTTGAGGCCTGGAAATACGATGCTATTGAAATAAAATGCTAAACTCATCTTTCTCATTACGTTTTGTTATGAATCTATGCTTTCTACCCAAGAGAGAAACGAAGTGTAAACCATATGGAGGCATTCTCAAAGGAAATAAGGGTACGCATGCCAAGTGTCATAAAGGAGGACATTGGGATGCTAGAGACAAAGGTGGATTAGTTGGTCATTCCCTCCTGTCCCTCTCTGACCGGACCTGCCTGGTTAAGAAGTGACTGGTGACTGGTACTAGTGACTGGGGGGTAGGAACTGGTGGGGAACAGGGGTACTGCTGACCTAAGTACTGGTATTAAGCTGGGATTAAACGAGTGATACTGGAATTACTGATCTTTCACCCTAACTTAGTCCTGATTACCATCCTTTCCTAGTTAATTTCCCAAAGCTCAGCGGTAGAAAAATACATTGATATGGCTCTACCTCCTTCCCACAGCACTTCTTCATGACTAGCATTATATTCTAGTGTTAATCTGTTGCTACAATTCAGCATTCATGATGAAGAGATGGGAATTTTAGGCCAATTTAGCATAAAAGGGGAATATATAAAAATGGAGATTGTGGTACTGGGAATAGGGAGCTGAGGACTGATATGTGTGTGTGTGTGTGTGTGTGTGTGTGTGTGTGTGTGTGTGTGTGTGTGTGTGTGTGTGTGTGTGTGTGTGTGTGTGTGTGTGTGTTGAAAGCATAATGCGGTTTACTCTCTGACCCATACGATACTTATTTCTCTCTCTCTCTCTCTCTCTCACACACACACACACACACACACACACACACACACACACACGATAACAAAGGAAGTGGTGTACATGTAAAAGTAAACATGTATAACTGTGTGTTCATCGCATTACTGTCAGTACTGATAAGGGGTATCGTACACACACACACACACACACACACACACACACACACACACACACACACACACACACACACACACACACACAATAAGGGGCGTAACATAAACAAACTTATCTAATGCACACACGGACACATAACACAAAAGTACACACCAGGACTACACACACACACACACACACACACACACACACACACACAATAAGGGGCGTAACACAAACAAACTTATCTAATGCACACACGGACACATAACACAAAAGAAAACACCAGGACTACACACACACACACAAAACACCCCCCTACACACACAAAACACACACACACTCTCACGCACCAACCACTCCAGGCTTAAATCTTATCTGTACCCGGCATTCCAATCGAGATAAGAGGCAAACCACGATAAGATGGATGAACAAGCTCTCTACCATTCGGACGTGTTCCCTTTTCTACGCAGATGTGGATTTCCTTTAATTTCTCTGAGTTTACGTTTGTCCAATGGTAATAATGAACAAATAGCATAAAAGTAGGTGTTAGGGGTGAAGTTTGCCATCGTCACTTAGTCCATACCCTATTAAAGTTATCAAAGAAATAGGACTATCAAAGAAATCGGATTTGTGAGAGTATTTTGAATTTTCCTTTATTGTAGTTCAGTGGATGGGTTAAATAAAGATCAATGTAAATAGGTGATGTAATAAAGTTGGGATTTATTGCTACCTGGCCAGATGCTCTTATTTAAGGAATCGGACGCTGGTACGATAAGGTATTGCCATGCCCAGCACAATCGAGCTACGTGATGCCACATAGTGATATCACCACCACCACCACTCCAGTACCACTACCACACCGCCAGTACCACTACCACTACCGCCACTACCACAGCCAGTCCCACTACATTACTACCACTACTACAACCACACACCGCCGCTACTACAACTACCACTATCACCACAAGACCACTAGCTTTACCACTACCACCACCACCCTACCACCACTGCCACCACAACCACCACCACTCTCAGTTGTGGGGCCGGGCAGTGCAGGGCGGGTGTGGTCCAGATCCTCTCATATCGGAGGAAGAAGAGGGTTGAATTGTTTGTTAAGGGATTCAACGTCGATGAGTGTGGTGGTGGGGGTGAGCGAGGTGTGTGTCGCTTTTGTTGTGGCAGTTTAACAGCCCTCATGTGAAAAGGAGGACAGTGGGACAGGGAGAAGAGAGTTGAAGTGGTGTTGTTTTAAGAAATCGACGTAGATGAGTGTAGTGCCCGGACTGAGAGGGGTATTTGTCGACTGTGCACTGTGATGGAAGTTTATAAGCCCGAGAGTAAACAGGAAAAAGTGGCACAATTTCTCCAGTCAATTCCGTTCTTTGGTGTGGAGACTAGAGTGTGAATCAGTAGATCGTAAAACCACCCTGAGAAAAGCCCATCAAAGTGAGAGGGCGGCTACGTGTGTAATAAACTGAAGGAGAGAAATATTAAGCTTCCAGAGTAATATGAAATGCGTGGAGATGTGAGGAAATAGCTGCACTGTGATGGGAAAATGTTCACAGACTTGCAGAGGTACTTAGTGAGAGTGAGAGAGTGTGCAGTCGGAGGCAAAGGTTGTGTGGGGTGACATTAAGGTGAAGGGGGGCAACACCAGGCCTGGCTTCCTCCTTCCCCTTACTTATCGTGGAAATCCGTAACAATCGGACTTAGGTGATGCTGCGCGGATTCTAGCCCACGTAGAGGCGGAATCAACAGTCTTCCTCTGGCTGTGGTGTAGAGAGGAAGGCAGACTCTCATATACATATTAAGCAGGAACATCCACAGAAACTAAATCACAGTAACAATCTCAAAATCTGCACGTAAAGGTATAATGAACAGTCTTCCTCTAGTGGTGATGGGAAGAGAAACGTAAACTCATTTCGATACATCTGATGCCATAATTATCTTCACAAATTCATAATCTCCCTTGACAAATAACGAGTCAATAAACACAGAGGTAACAACAGTGTATGCGATTTTTTTTTGTCTGTGGCCAAGAACGTGCTTCACAAACTCGTCTGGAAAAAAAAAGAAAAAAAAAGAAGAAAAAAGGGCAAGGGCGAGGGTTGAAGGTGACAAATCCCGAGAAAAAAACTCATGTGATCTTTAAGTAACGTGGTGTCAGTAAGCACATAGGTTATAACAAAGCATCGATTTTTGTGTCTGTGTCTGCTGCTTTGCATTTAAAAACACATCTAAGCCTCATTTCCACACATCAAAATACAAAAACATCCCCAGAAAAAGTCCTACAACTAATATGGTATCAGTAAGCACACACGTAGCTAACAAGAGTGTCCACTTTTTTTTGTCTCTGTCTTATGAACGTGCATTTACAAACTCGTCTGAAGGTTGTGCAAGAGAAGCAAGGTGAGGGAGAGTGAGCGGGTGTGTGTGCTGGTCATTAACGTCGCAGGTGTACTGACTCAGGTGTGACGTGCAGGTGTGGTAAACAGATGTGTAGGTGGGGAGGGAGCGGATGAGAACCAAGGAAAATTTACCGGGTGGACTGCAAAGGTGTAGCCAAACTCTTAATTATTTTTGAGGAAGTGTGATGAAGACTGGCGAAATAAATAACCAAATAAATAAAAGGAAAAAAGAGACGAGACAGAAGTGAACAAAGAAAGAAAAAGACGGGGAAAAAAAAAAACTGCCCAAATCGGTACTTTATTACCAAGGGTCATTTACTTTGCCGAACCACAAATGGAAAAGTAAATGTAATTAAGACTAGAGAAATTAGTGAATCTGATAAAGACTAAAAGCGAGAAAATCTGGATAGCCTAAGAGTAAAATGACTGACTCTGATTACGATTGAAAGAAAAAATAATCTGCCAATACATATAGTTAGCCAAAGGGTGATATCAGGCTAAACTGATTTAAAACTCCGTGAAGAAGTTCGTAGAAGTACCGTGTATAAAATGTAGGAACAGTTATTACAAAAGTTCTAACATCAATCATGTCAGTACTACCAGAATGTGACACAAATAGCACGAAATGGCAGTGACAGTTTTCCGTGGAACGAGTTAAGAAGATTGCAAGAGTGAAAATGGCGGGTCAGTGGAAAGAGACGAGTTTCTTGTCCTCGCCCTCGAGCTTCGAGTGGCAGGTTCCTGTGGACATGGCAATTGAAGAACCCGAGGAAGAACTTGACTTTACCCTCGAGGATGACCCCATAATAAAGCCAACAGGTCAAGAAGTCCTCGATGCCTCCTCAAACAGTCAAGCAAGTTCGATGGCGGATTTGGGTCTTGGAGGGGCAGGAATGGTGACAGAAGCTGAGGAAGGTGCTGGAGCTGTAGGGGATCGTGGACTTATGACACTGGAGGCCATTCAGAAGGACCTTTATGCCATGCAGAGGGAGACATTGGCACTCAAGGATCTGTTGGCTGGCAAGGATGTCGATGAAGGTAGCAGTGTTGACGAACTGGATGATAGCTGGCATGAAGAGGAATTGTTTGTGAGTGGTGCAAGAAGTGAGAGGGGACTGATAATTGCAGCTGGGATCACCACAACTACCACCAATGTCATATATCACAAGGAGATAATGGAGGAGGTGGTCACACACCCTGGCTTCTCTGCTCTATTATTACAGGACAGAACACCCACATCCGAGGAAGACCTAAGTCTAAACACTGATTCATTTGATGCACTGATAACTGAGATTCCTTCTGATGATCCCACTCGACAAGGTCGAGAGTACAGAAAGGGTTCCCACTCTTCGTACAAGAATATGGTCGACGCCATGGGTGACTCAGAGTCTGAAGACGAGCTGCCTGAAGAAATTCATGAACAACACGGTGTCACTGAAGACTCACCGGCTGATAAAACTACAAATCTAGAAACTCCAGAAAAGTCAGTAATTCAGTTTCAGGCTGAAGCCACAACACAAGACGATGAAAATACTGTTTCTAAAACAGAATACAAGTTCAGTGCCATGACAACGAAGGTTGATTTGAGTAAGATACCAGCAGGCTTTGTTCAGGAAACCCTGTCTAGCACAGAAGATTCTTTTGAAGAAGAGATTGAAGATGATGGAAATAACGAACTTGGAGAACTCGAAGGGACAGTCGTTAAACCTTATCTTGAAACTAATCTCGATAGCATTGTCTGTTATCGATCATATCAGCAGGCGGTGGACGAGTTGCCAGTTAAGAAACCAAAACTTGATGCAGCAAACGCACCTGCGACTGAGCCACAAGGGGAGTTCAAGGTTAAAGATGTGCCTCCAGATGTATCTGGGTTAGGACACCAAAATGAGACCAAGACTGAAGAGCCAAATCTAATGGAGATAAAAGATAATGCCCATGAAAAACCAGTGGAAGCTTCAAGCACAAACACAGAAACAGAAGTAATAAACAAGCATGAAATGAGCAGTCTTTCAGTCCAGGAACATCAGTTTGAGTGTGCAGGCAACGAGAGCACAGAAACTGACATCAGCTTAAGACAAAGTTTTGACCATGAACCAAATAAAACACCTGGTATGCAGGATTTGTCTCCAACTGAGCCACTGAAAGAGACAGTGAAGGAACTGTCAGATAATGCAGAAGCTGAAAAGCAGATTATTTCACCAAATGATGCAAAAACGACACCAGCAACTACATCTCAACAGGAATCAGCAACTGAAAAAGAAATCCTTCCTCCTACAACCATTATGCCAGAAATGACCCTGAGTTCAAGCCACAGTAGTCTTGAAGATGCAAACAAACAGCCCAAGAAAAAGAAACCCCTGAGAAGGTTGCACAGTGGTAAACGTCCATCATGCCCCCCACCTCCCCCACCAAAGTCTCCAGGAAGCCTGAGTTCGGAGTCTTCTTTTGAGATTGTTGCGTCCACTCCTTCCAGCTCGCCCTCCTCTCCCGCCCCGCAGTCATCAGCAAGCAGTGTGTCACCCCCTGCAATACCCTCACCCTCCAGTTCATCACAGCCACAGCCTCCTACCAACCTCAGTGTGCCTGAGTCCTTGTTGGATTCCTCAGCACTGGGTGACCAGCCAGAATCCTCTTCAAACATTGTGATATTGGGTGAAGGAGAGAAGAGAAGTGATGAAGTAGATGCTGGTGATGAAGCTCTGAACCGTTTGTCAAGGATCTATAAAGAACTAGATAAAATTGAGGTACCGTTAGTGCCACCACCACCACCAAGAGAGCTAGCTTCTACACAGGCAGCTGAGTCTTCTGCAGTTCACCCAGATGTCTTGCATGTATTAGGGAAAGACTCCATAACAGATATTCCTAATGGATCCACCTCCCATCCATCAGAGGACTCTTTCACTGCATCTGAAAATTCATCTGTTTCAAAGGAAGACCAATCACCAATCACTGAGGAGCCTCAACTTGCAGACCTGCCTGTAACAACTATGGAAGCATCACATATAAAGGAACCAATATTGCATATTCCAGGGGTAACAAAAGCAATGTCTCCTGGAGCAAACACTAGTGGTCTGGGGCCTTCTAGTTCATTTCCAGGAGTGTCAGCATCACATGTGTTGACATCATCCCACTCAGACACAATATCATCTGAAACTTCCAATGAATCCCCACCACTGTCAATAAGCCTGGGAGAAATGGAAAACTTGTTAATTCCTCCACCACCCCCACGATCAAAGGAAGTTTTGGCGGCACCATCATCCTTGCCAGATTCTCGAACACAGCATGAAGAAGCTGCAACAAAATCTACAGAACCACTTGCAACTCAAACTCCAGAAGTTTCAATATCACTTGATCAGTCTCACTCACAAATTCTAAACAATCTGGAACAAATGGACATTCCAGAAATACCTCCACCACCACCACGACAGCCACCCCCAACACCAACTGCACCAGAAAATGTGTCAACAGCGTCGAAAGAAGAACAACAAAAGCAGGACGAGCTCTCTGTCTCTTCTCAGCTCAACTTAGTTACTAAAAAACTCTTAGTCGAAGCTGAGGGAAGAGCAGCTGAACCATCTATAACTCCATCTTTAACACCACCACAACTACCACATGAAGCTTCTTCCATGCTTCATGAAGAGGTTACAAGCTTCATTGGGTCATCTGATTCCGATGATTCTTCAGAACAAGCTAAAGATTCTCCTTCACCAGAGAGCACACAAGCTCTTGAGAATATAAGGAATGCTTACTTTATGCAAACTGCAAGAACTCAGCCTTCCTCAGCATCACTGACACAAGTTACGCCTGATAAGTTACTTAGTGGCCTAGAGACAATGGACATCCCTCAAGTGCCACCACCACCACCAAGAGCACCTCCACCCACACATCTAAAGGAGTCCAGTACACAGACACCACACTATCCAACAGTACTATCTCCACAATTGCCACCAACAAAGCTCTCACGGACCAGCCATGAATACCAACAGGAAACTTCTTCAGAATCTTCCAGTGATGAAGAAAGTACTACAGTTTCAGAAATGTTGCCTCACCATGTACAACTTTCTTCAACAAGGATGTCAGACACTTCAGTACCAAGTGGAGTTGCGTCTATACACTGCTCTGAGTCGAGTCTCTCACAGACGCTGGATGAATTAGATATGATGGAGGTTCCTCCTCCACTACCTCGCCAGCCTCCCCCAGAACAACTCGAAGAAGACTTTTCAGCATCATCTCCTAAATACTCTGGAAGTTTCAGCAGTGATGCAGTTTCAGGGGAATCATTAACACCAGCCAGTCCCTCACTACCACAATCAAGAGAACACACTGAGATAGAAAATGCCGCAGAGGCAATATCACCGTTACATGAATCAACAGCTGAAGAACTAATTGATCTTACTCCCACAAATCAGGACATGGTTCATTCAGCATCACAGCCAGAGATCTCTCAAACTTGTCTCCCAGATAAGTTTAAGGATGAAGAGATCCCTGCAATACCCCCACCAATACCACGACAGCCGCCTCCACCACTTAGTCCTATGCAAGACTCATCTCAAACAAACTCCCCAGAGAAGGCTAAGTCAACTGCTGATTCCTCAACTCAGGTGACCACTTTGACACAGCCAGATTTGTCCTCAGCTTCACCACCATCATCGCAACCACATAGGCAAGAGACCGAGACGCAACCACAAAGGCAAGAGACAGAGACTTCTTTGTTACTTGCTCAAGAACCTTTTCCAACCGAGCCACAACCTGAGATCACATCAGAGGAGGTTTCTCAAAAAGAGGAAGACACTGAAGCCACGACAAAGACCGAAGTATCTCAGAATGTATTAGACGCCTCAACACCACCACCAGAAGTCTCTCCATCACCACCAGACACCCCTCCATCGCCACCCAAAGTCTCTCCATCACCACCAGAAGTCTCTCTATCACCACTAGAAGTCACTCCATCACCAGAAGTCTCTCCGTCACCATCAGAAGTCTCTCCATCACCAGAGGTCTCTCCGTCACCAGAAGTCTCTTCATCACCAGAAGTCTCTCTCTCACCAGAAATCTCTCCGTCACCACCAGAAGTCTCATCGTCACCACCAGAAGTCTCTTCGTCACCAAAAGTCTCTCCACCATCACCAGAAGTACCTCCATCACCATCAGAGGCCCCTCCATCTCCACCAGAAGTCCCTCCATCTCCACCAGAAGTCCCTCCATCACCACCAAAAGTCCCTCCACCAGATACCCCTCCATCACCAGGAGAAATCCCTCCATCACCACCAAAATTACCTCCACCAGATACACCTCCATCTCCAGCAGAAGTCCCTCCATCACCACCAAAATTACCTCCACCAGATACCCCTCCATCACCACCAAAAGCACCTCCACCAGATACCCCTCCATCACTAGAACTCCCTCCATCACCACCAAAAGCACCTCCACCAGATACCCCTCCATCACCAGAAGAGGTCCCTCCATCACCACCAACAGTTCCTCCACGAAATACTCCTCCCTCACCCGCAGAAGTCCCTCCATCACCACCAAAAGTACCTCCACCAGATACCCCTCCACCACTCGCAGAAGTCCCTCCATCACCACCAAAAGTTCCTCCACGAAATATGCCTCCATCACCACCAAAAGTTCCTCCACGAAATATGCCTCCATCGCCAAAAAAAGTCCCTCCGTCGCACCCAGTAATCACCCGACCAGCACCAAAAGTTCCTCCATCACCACCAAAAGTCCCTCCATCTCCACCAGCATTCCCTTCAGCAGTACCAGATGTCTCTCCATCACCACCAAAAGCCTCTCCATCACCTCCTGTTTCACCACCAGGGCTCCCAACACCTTTGAAGCCCTCGAGACATGCTCCGGATCCACCAGTTAGAGTTTCCTCACTGAAGTTCCAAAAGTGGATTGGAGCTGAGATGAAAATGAAGGCAGGCAGTGAATATGAGATGAAAACGAAGCCTGAAGCTGAGCATGACATGAAAATGAAGCCTGCAACTGAACATGAGGTGAAAATGAAGCCTGTAAATGAAGAGGAAATAAAAATGAAACCTGAAAAAGAGGTGGAAAGAATGGCAGAAATGAAAACTGAGGTGCCAAGTGACGAGAACAAAAAAGAGGAAGTTAATCAAGCTGAAACAAAACCAAATGATGAAGAAAAACATGACGACAGAAAACAGGATGAGAAGGAAACAAAAGGGTCAGGTCTTGATCTCATGCACCAGCCTCCACCAGTTAGTGATGGCGAAGAAGAGAGATTTTTCACTGCTCCATCCAGCTCTTCTTCATCCTCTTCCTCTCCTTATCCTTCTCCACAACTGGCTAAGAAAGGTTTGGGGGTTCTTGATAATGAAAGGGCTGACACTAAAAAGAGTTCATTACGAAAGTTCAATGCACCATCGACAAGTACCATGGAAGGTAGCCCTGACAACACCACACAATCAGGCAAAAGCAAAACTGAGGAAGCAGGTACAGCCCAGGACGTTCCCCACCAGAAAGTGTTGAAACCCAAAGGCACAGACTCACACAATACTACTTATACCGTTTCTACCCCCACTGATCCCGGAAGCCGGCAGGATAATGAAGAGTCCGATCTTCTTCCTGCACCCAAGAGGCGGAGGATCAGCTGTGAATCAGACAGCGATGATGAAGGAAGCTCTGACTCAGGGGAGGAGGAGAGTGAGCCACAGTCCCCAGCTGCTTCAGCCATCCAGGAAAGGTCTGAGGGTGAAGACATGGGGACAGTCGATTCTCATGGAAGGCCCTCCGGAAGCTATCAGCCTGTGCCGCTGACTACCTTCCAGCTCCGATCACCCCCAGGTTTGCTTCCCCCAGAGGACTCCATCAGCGTAACCCAAGAGGTAATCCAGGCAGAAGGGGACTCCAGATTTGAGATCCAAGTCACCGTGTCACTCAAAGGCTCACCATCACAGCCAGGTTACCAATCGCTGTCGAGGTCGCTCCAGGAAATTCAGGTGTCTGCAGAGGTTAGTGAGCAGGGACCTCCACGTTTGGCATCTCCTGTATCTCCAAGGCACAGAGATGAGAGGAAAGGCGACAGGAAAGATGGTAGGAAGAAGAGGGATGAGGATGAAGGGAAGAAAAAGAAAGATGACAGAAAGAAAGGTGATGGAGAAGGGAAGAAAGAGAGAGGGGATGGGGGTGAGAAGAGAGGGGATGGAGAACAAAAGAGAGGGGATGGAGAACAGAAGAAGAGAGGGGATAGTGACAGGAAGAGGAAAGGAGATGGAAAAGAGAAGAGGAAGGGGAAACCTAAAGATAAGAATAAAGTAAACCAAGTGAGTGAAGAGGATCAAGCAGGAGAGACTGCAGAGAAAGCAAATGAAGAGCAGAAGAAACGGAAACAGAAGGCCAAGGAAAACAGGAAAGCAAAGAACAAGGAAACCAAGGAGACAAAAAACGAGAACGAGGGGAAAACGGGATGTAAAGAAAAGGAAAAAGAAAAAGAAGACAAACAGAAGAAGAAAACCGCCAAAAAGGACAAACAGAAGAAGAAACAGAAAGAGGTTACACAGGAGAGTGACGAACAGAGGACTGAGGGTGCCCAACAGGATAAAGGTATGAGACTGCCACTTAACTATCCTTGTTTTGACCTCGATTACTACTGTTAAATATTCACTTTTACCACTACCAACTACTACTACTACTACTGCTTCATTTACTATTACTATTTATCAATCCCTACAACCAGACGATTTTATTCAGCAGAGAAAAAACCGTACCTGAGGCTGTAAACATTATAAACTAATTTCCCTAACCCTTTCAGCATAATTTCTAGAGCATCTGTAAGTCGACTGTTTTCATCTGAGGAAACTGGGCCACTCCCAAACTATAATGTTAGGTCGTTGTTGCCTGAAATTCGATAAGCCTTGAGGGAGGAATGAGTCTCGTTGGTTACTAGTCAAACCGACGCCTGAAATTCGATAAGCCTTGAGGGAGGAATGAGTCTCGTTGGTTACTAGTCAAACCGACCCCTCAATCTGACTAAAACTAGCCATTAAGTAGCTGAAATGGGTGAAGGATCTGCCAGGTGAAACACACACACACACACACACACACACACACACACACACACACACACACACACCACACTCACACACACACACACACACACACCACACTCACACACACACACACACACACACACACACACACACACACACACACTATACTTTCTCAATACTTTCTACTATTCTCCCTTTACTCTAACTTGGCCTAAAATTGCAATCTCTCCATCTTGAAAGCTGAGTTATAACACGAGATGATGGCAGTCACGAAGAAGTGCTATGGAAAGGATGTTGAGCCGTAGCATTTTGTGTCACTGAGCTGCGTGGAATAGATATATGTATATATATAAAAAAAAAGGACGAAAATCTGGGCCAAGTTAAGGTGAAAGAATCATAATCACACACAATACAGTCTCTTCCGTGTTTCATTTGCCACGCACGAGTTGACGCATTCCACGCCTGACAACGCCAAACGGACGCATTTTTATATCGGTACCTCTTCAGTCCAATTAGGTATTTTGTTATTTTATGCATTCGGTGGTAGAGAGGGACGCCTTCACGTGGTAGCACCGAAATGGCTGGGTGATTCCAAAGCATGGTTATACAAACGTCCCTCTGTTCCTTCCCTACCCCCCTCTTCCCCCCAAAAGAGGATGGTGTACTGCAGGAAAGGGGTAAATTCAGTTTTCATTCCACTAGGTTTACAATCAGATGGGCCTTTGGCTGAAACTACTACTGCTACTACTACTCCAACCACCACCACCATCACTACTACTGCTTCCAATAACACCATAGATAACGGGCAAAAGGATATTAAACAGTCTTATCCAAAAACAAATCGCCAAGGAAGAGGTGTTAGGGACGCTCCTTAGCAGACGAAAATATGAGCCTTGGAGCCACGTTGATAATGCATTTTTTAAAACTCATATTTCTAAATAAATCTTCTGAAACACCTTGTATATATGTAAAAAAAATTCTCTCTCTCTCTCTCTCTCTCTCCCTCTCTCTCTCTCTCTCTCACACACACACACACACACACACACACACACGCACACACACTCGCCTGTAAAAGCAATCCCAATATTAAAAACACACGTGAAATCTGAAATTAATCTGAACACTAAAATTTTAAACATTGCTATTTGTCTCTGTGATTACCTTCGTTATTACACCTGCTCAGGTCACTAAAGGTATAAGTGTTATTTCCCGGTCGTAATATTAGCGATAAAATAAGTGATCAAAAAAGATAATTGTGGGGGAAAATGATGCTCGTGATGGTAGAGGAGAGTGAGTGATGAATATTGTGATGATGAGTGATGAGAGATGTTAGGTGAATGCAAGACTGTGTAAGGATGGGTGTAAGAGTGGGTGAGGGTGGGTGTAAAGTGGGTGGGGTGGATGTAAGGGTGGGTGGGTGAGGTGGGTACTAGAAAGGGTGGGTGGATGGGTGGAGTGTACGAGTAGATGTGGGCGGGTTTGGGTGAGAAGGATTGGTGAGGGTGGGTGAGGAAGGGGTGGTGGTGTGAGGGTGGGGTGGGGTGAGTGGGGGGTTGAGGGTAGGTCAGGATGATACCATAAGGGTATAGTAAGGGTTAGAGTGGGGTGTAGACAAGGTGGATGGGGTTGGGAGGGTTGAGGATGGGGTTGCTAGTAAAAGAAGAGTATGGGTTTGGGTGAGGGTGGGTT
Organism: Coenobita brevimanus; assembly: GCF_032717465.1. Taxonomy (NCBI): domain Eukaryota; kingdom Metazoa; phylum Arthropoda; class Malacostraca; order Decapoda; family Coenobitidae; genus Coenobita; species Coenobita brevimanus. The sequence goes on from NC_137034.1 coordinate 4,729,973, forward strand.
AGGTGGGGTTGGTGTGAGGGTGGGTTAGGTGGGGTTGGGGTGAGGGTGTGGCTGCTAGTGAAGTAATGGTGAGGACGGGGTTAGGGCGAGGTGTGGGTGGGGTGTGGGCGGGGTGTGGGTGTTTTCGCAATGACACTTCCGCTCCTGATCGTCCATCGTGTGTGACATCGAGTAGCATTCATCGGCTGTGGAGAGGGGGCCTTCACGTGGTGGCACTGATATAACCTGGCGTTATGTTACCCGGCTATTCAACTCCCTGTCACGCACCTCTCATCCACAAGCTCTCATAAAGGTCAGAGGGAAATTTGGTAATAAATATGAACAAAGTTTGTAACGTGGATTAACATTTAGAAAGAAAATTACCTAGACAGAGATGGCCATTAGGAAAAGGTGTGAAATTAGGGCAGGTTTACTGGTATTGAATAGGTAACAGTACATACCATCCGGGCAGTCTTCATAAATTCTTCTTGTCTTCATAAATTCCTCTGTCTTAATACATTGTCTTCATACGTCCTCCTGTCTTCATATATTCTTCTTCTGTCTCCACATCTCCTCTATCTTCACACACACTTCCTCTGTCACACATTTTTCCTCTGTCTTCATCTGTTTTCACACATTATTCCACATTACTCATCTGTGTAGTGTGCCTGTTTTTACGTTGTCTCTCCCGTGAAGTCCTAGCAGCAAGGAGGCTCCCAAGCACCTCTTCCTTAGCGATTTATTTTTGGATATGGCTGGTTAATATAGTTTTGCAAGTTATTAATGAAGTGTATGGTGATATTAGAGTGATTCAAATAACACAAGACTGCAAGGTGTAATAAAAAAAATTAAAAAAATCGCTTAGGATGAGGTGTTAGGGAGCATCCTTACCCAACGAGAAAACGGACACTAATTTCTTGTTTCAGATATCGTGTGTAGTTTCGACATTGCACGGTATACCCCCCCCCCATCTCTCTCTCTCTCTCTCTCTCTCTCTCTCTTGCACGGTTTCTCCACTCTTTCAACACACTTTGCAGACAGGATGCTATAAAATACAGAAACGTGCAATATCGCTAACCTAGATTCATCAACACGTATGCACTTTTTATGCCACGGCTTAATCACTCCACATTCCAAATTCCAAGCGATAATTCTTCACTCCTAAAAGCATTCAGTCTATGCACGATGCCTTTAAATAATATGTATCAGTGATAAGTATCAGTAAGTTTCTTTTTATCACACACCTACACTTCCACACCTTTTAATCACTTCCCTGCACACTTCACCCTCTTTCACCTCACTTAATTTTGTAACATCTAAATAACATGTCAAGATATAGCAGGAGAATATAACTAGAATATTGTAACATTCCAGTCTACTCCTTTCTCGCCTTCACTTCCCTACAATTCACTTCCAGGTATACAGTACACTTCTCAACCCGGTTCATTCTGTAGTATTTCCTCACAAATGACTGGTTAATATCACAAGGCGAAAATAGCAGGAAGTATCAGTACATTATATTACTTTGTACTGTATTCTTTTCCTGTCACAACTTTGCATCCCAGACTCATTTCATATTTTCTCATCTTTCCAGGTGCCTATCAACACTCAGGCTCCTATGATGCACTCTCTGCTCAGTAAATCAGCCTGGCGTTAGATGGAATACAGTACCGAGTTGTTCTGAGTATGATTCTTTAATCACATACCGCAAAACGAGAACTACACAACGGAATAATTATCAAGTTAGGTTACACACTTCCGCACACACGTGACTCTTTCCCCTACATCAGCGCTTCACTTCCTGGTTTCATTTGCCATTATTTCCTCGTCTTTTCGGCCATTCTCCACTTTTCAGCGTATCTTGCTCTTTCAGGAGGCGACGTGGTAAAAGGGAAACACGAATATCCCCGTAAAAACCACAAATATCGACGCAGACAGTGAAATACAACTATAAAAACGTTCCCAATTCTCACCACCTCCATGCTAAAGGGGCACTGACTCATCCCGTCTCCTAGCTGCCCAGATCACGCCGAAGATGCCAATTTCAACTTTTCAACATCTGATCTAAAACCATATACATCTTATCTAGCGCAAACTATGACGGTCACTATTATCTTTAGCGACTTTTTAAAGATCTGGATATCATTTCTAGCAATCCGTCTATTTATTTATTTATTCAGTGTGTGTACGTAGCGACATTTAGATTTGCAATTTCCGACCTGGCATCTCAAGCCCCCCCGGAGACAAAGCGCGGAGATACAAACAACATATCCTACCGTAGACTCATCTCCTTTACTATAAAACAGGAAATACAGTAAATACTATACGACAATAAAGCACAAACACCCCGCCCAAGCACCTACATATCACGGAGTCTTTAAAAATTACTATATCAATGAGTATTAAATCTCCCTGTTGCGGATCCTTAACCACGCGTCAGACCTTTAAATTGTCGCGCCTTTTAAATCATAGTACGTCCGGCAGTCACGTAGCATAGACGTAAAGGCAGTATTTTCAAACGCAGCTATATTTTCAAAGTTTAAATGCATATGGAGAGGTTTTGCACTCACATCTTAACCCCTCAATGATCAGGACAACTCTGGGGCTTTATTCCAGCTAACAGACAATGCTCTAAACCTGTGAGTACGTCATGGGAGGCTGAGAGTACATGGGTTTGTATATGAAAAGCATCTACCGGTATATAATAGAAAATGGAAAAAAAAAAAAGTGTGTAGATGATTAGGCCTGAGAGGTGTCAGGATTCCAGGGATTAGGATGATGAGTGAATGTACATGTGGCCCAACGCCAAACGGACACACACACACACACACACACACACACACACACACAATTAACCTAACCTAACTCAGTCTAACCCGGCTCCTACAGTCAGAACCACATAAACTTTTAACAAAATATCAGGGAGGCGAAAAGATGCGTCAATTATTTCAGCGTTCGATACATCTTTTTTCTATTAATACTAGGCTCCTATGACTCACTCTCAGCTGAATCAAATCGTCTGGTATTACTGGAAGACTGAAAAATACTAGACTTGTTCCGACCATGAGAGAGTTCCGAAGCTTCCCACACCACTACCACATCACGACCAATTGTAACTTAATATTGAGAGGACTTCCGGGAGGGGGGAGGGGTAGGGGTAAGGAGGGAGGGGAAAGATGCTGGTAGGAGGGGGAAGAAGGGATGAGAGAGAGGGGAAATTTGGGTCAGGCTAGGGTGAAAGAACTATAGTAGAAGGGAGAGGGTGATGCTGGTTAGAGGGAGCGAGGGACGGGAAAGTGGAGGGAGGGATATGGCTGAAGAGAAAAGGGAAATGGCTTAAGGGAGGAAAGAAACGGCGTGAGGGAAGAAAAATTACTTAAGAGGGAAGAGAGATAGTGTGAGGAAAAATAATGCTTAACAAGAAAGAAAAATTGCTTAGGAAAAGAGGAACTGCTAAAGAGAAAAGAGAAATTGCTTAAAAAGAGAAACTGGAAAAGAGAAACTGCTTAAAAAGAGAAACTGAAAAAGAGAAAATGATAAATACAGAAACTGTAAAAGAGAGATTGCTTAAAAAGAGAAACAAGAAAAGAGAAAATGATAAATAGAGAAACTGGAAAAGAGAAATTGCTGAAAAAGAGAAACTGGAAAAGAGAAATTGCTGAAAAAGAGAAACTGGAAAAGAGAAAATGATAAATAGAGAAACTGGAAAAGAGAAATTGCTGAAAAAGAGAAACTGGAAAAGAGAAATTGCTTAAAAAGAGAAACTGCTCCTTAAGAGAAATTAGCTAAGAAGAGAAATGGACTTAGGAAGCTTTTCATTACCTGCCCTTACTTGACCTGTTGATTTCTCCTCTCTCTCTCTCTCTCTCTCTCTCTCTCTCTCTCTCTCTCTCTCGTTGCTTTCTCTCTCCTATGACTGAAGTAGGGACCTAAAGATTTAATTTTATGGTTGTGTGTCGTGGTCCAGATAACGTTTGCTTAGTTTCCTTGTCCATCATATTCATCTCTTCCGCCCTATGTCCCTTCTCAAGCCTCTGTCTCCCTCTTCATCTTTCTCCCTCATTCCACCTCATCCCTGCTCCCCTCCCTTGCTCTCTCTTTCTCCCCTCCCTCTTCCACCCCCCACCCTTCCCTTCCACTCTCACCCCTCCCTACTGTCTCCCTTTCTCCCCTACCTAGTACTCCCTCACCTCTCATCCTATTTGTTTTTTATAACAACAGAGGAAGAAAAAACAGAGTAAAAAAATAATCCATACACCAGAATTCATAAAATATCTGTAACAGTTGGATTTGAACAGCAATACTGTCTCCCTCTCCCTTTTCCATCTATCACGCCCTCCCTCACCTCTCACCCTTACCCTTTCCCCCTCCCTCACCCCATCCTCACCCTTGCCTCACCCCATGACCCAAATTCTCACCCCAGAACACACCTCGTGGTCGTAACGCCTGTCTCCTGTCTACTGATCCAAGTTCTGCCTCCTTTGCTGTGTCGATTTTTTATTTTATTTTATTATTTTTTTTTAACCTTTTAGTATCACCCGGAAAGGAAGGAAGGGATGGAAGTGTGTGTGTGTGTGTGTGTGTGTGTGTGTGTGTGTGTGTGTGTGTGTGTGAGAGAGAGGGAGAGAGAGAGAGAGAGAGAGAGAGAGAGAGAGAGAGAGAGAGAGAGCCGTACCTTTATTCCACTCCACATTCATCCACTTCACTTATATCCCTCTCCACATACTTTAGATTCTCTCTCTCTCTCTCTCTCTCTCTCTCTCTGCCTCATAGCACCCCATTTATCGATTGTTTCACCCCCATTCATTAATTGTTCCACTCTATTTCTCTCTCTCTCTCTCTCTCTCTCTCTCTCTCCATTGATCCCAGTCTACCCCTGCCCCATTTCCTACTTCCTATGTGGTTAACAGGTCATTCCTGAGAGAGAGAGAGAGAGAGAGAGAGAGAGAGAGAGAGAATAATGACTTAATTTCTCTATGTTATGTTTTCTTTTCCACACATAGGCCTATCCACAGAAGAAAGTGCTAAGGTACTTTCACATTAACCTGACCAAATTTTCGTCCTTTTGCAACTTATTTCACGTAGCTCAGTGGCAGAAAAAGATAATGCTCGGCTCAGTGTCCTTTCCATGGCACTTTTTCGTGACCAGCATCATATTCTAGTGTCAATCCAGTGTCTCAACTCAGCATTCAAGAGACATGGTAATTTTAGCTAGAGAAAAAGGAATATCGAAGAGAGATAGAGGAAAAAAATGTATGGAAACGAGAGCTTGTATGGTACCTAGAGCCATGTATGGTAATGGTAGGGACTTATGGTTGCTCAAAGATGGTAGGCGAGGAGCATGGTGGATGAGGAGGGTGAGGGGAGAGGGGTGGAATGTATTAGTGTGGTGATGGTGTATGTGGGTGGTTGCGGTGTGTCGTGATGATGATGATGATGATCATGATGATAGGGATGTTGGGGGCAACTGGGGTCCCTTGAGTGAATGCAGAGGATCATGATGATGGAGTTATGGGTGAAGAGAGTGAGGAGAAAGGGAAAAGGAGAGGGGTGGGGTGTCGAGATGTGTGTGTGTGTGTGTGTGTGTGTGTGTGTGTGTGTGTGTGTGTGTGTGTGTGTGTGTGTGTGTGTGTGTGTGTGTGTGTGTGTGTGTGTGTGTGTGTGTGTGTGTGGTGTAGCAAAAAGTGATGATGAAGATGATGATGATGATGAAAGGAAATGAGAGCAGAGGATCAGGGTGGTCCGTGAGGGGGGGAGATGAGGGGTGGGAGGGGGTGCAGGAGTGAAGGGGTGGGGGGTGGCGAGGTGTGTGTCAGTGTGGTGGTGGTAACTGAGTAAGTGTGACGCGTGTGTTCCCTCTCACACATACTACTCACTAACAGATTTTTTCCCTATCACGTGTATATATATAAACAGTGACTGGCCACGATTTATCTATTACTCTGAATATATATCTACGGTGAATTAATCTACTTGAAAATGTATAAACTGTGAATGAGACTACGGTGTAAACTGAGTGAATGATACCTTTTAACTACTGTGAATCTATAAATCCTTCAAATTAGCCTATACTAGATTATTCAGTGCCCTTGGGTACATATCCACGGTGAATTATCCTTGAGGTGAAAATGGAAAGTTGTATTTATTTTTAACTATTTCAGTACGGTGAACGGTGCATTTACCCAACCCTGAAGAGTCAAGGTCCCTTCCGTACGTGTCAACTGTGAATTAATCCCCTAATACGTGTCAACTGTGAATTAATCCCCTGACACCTGTCAACTGTGAATTAATCCCCTTTATGTGTCAACTGTGAATTAATCCCCTAACACGTGTCAACTGTGAATTAATCCCCTTTATGTGTCAACTGTGAATTAATCCCCTAACACGTGTCAACTGTGAATTAATCCCCTAATACGTGTCAACAGAATTAATCCCCTAATACGTGTCAACTGAGAATAAATCCCTACGTGACTTGTGTTGAGAAAAATTAACCTCCTCGGGCTGAAAGTGTTGGGAAATAAGAGAGACAGTACCTTAGTGTGTGTGTGTGTGTGTGTGTGTGTGTGAGGCTGATTTACTTAGCATACACACACGAAGCCTTCATCCAGTTGCACCTAATCACGGGAAATTTGAACGTGTGTGTGTGTGTGTGTGTGTGTGTGTGTGTGTGTGTGTGTGTGTGTGTGTAATTTACCCAGCATACGAACACGAAACCTTCACCCCAATACTTCCTGAACGTCTCCAGGAATAAGGCGAAGATCATGGCAAGGAATTAGGTCAAGTATAATATAGTACCATAATAGTATAATATAAAGAAAGTATACGTATGCCAGTGTAATGTGTAAGAATGTATACCCAAATGTTGAGAATGAGAGCAGTGGAAATGAGTTATGTGAGAGGAGCATGTGCAGTTACGTGGAAGGACAGACTGAGGACATGAGGAAGTGAAGATGAGATGAGTATGTGGAGTGGAAAGACAGACAGGGAAATGAGGAAGTGAAGGAGAATCAGAAGAGCATGTGGGGTTACGTGGAAAGAGAGAGAAATGAAGAAGTGAAGGAGAGTGAGAAAGTCATGTGGAGTTACGTGGAAAGACAGAGAGGGAAATGAAGAAGTGAAGGACAGTGAGAAGAGCATGTGGAGTTACGTGGAAAGAGAGAGAGAGAGAGAGAGAGAGAGAGAGAGAGAGAGAGAGAGAGAGAGAGAGAGAGAGAGAGAGAGAGAAGTGAGGAAATGAAGGATAGTGAGAGGAGCATGTGGAATTACGTGGAAAGACAGAGAGGGAAGTGAGGAAATGAAGGAGCGTTGTGGTATTGATATGGATGTGGTGGAAAGCATTAGGATAATTACTGAGAGATGGTTTGGTCATGTGGACAGAAAGGAGAATAAGAGACTGACAAGGAGAGTGAATGTGAGTGAGGTGGAGGGGGAAAGGGAGAGAAAGACGGTGGGTGAGGTGGAGAGATAAGGTGGAGAGGTATTAGAGGGGTGTGAGTGGAGAAAATGCAGTATGGCAGAGGACAGGGTGAAATGGAGGTGATTTGTTTGTGGCCATCCCTTAGAGTTTTAAGATATTTGGCTACAGAACGACAGACAGACAGAGAGATAGATAGACAGACAGATATACAGACAGAAACAGGATAGATAGACAGGCAGACAGGCAGATAGATAGAAAGACAGATAGATAGAGATAGATAGACAGACATAGATGGATAGATAGATAGATAGACAAACAGACAGATAGATAGATAGATAAATAGTTCCTAGCCCCATGAGATTAAGACCCACTGTGATTTTAAGTGGTGATTTACTGGTATTATTTTAAAAAGATTTGTACAGTGTGTGGTGACTTGTGGGAAATGTGGTGAGGTGTGGTGTGGTGCGATATGGTGTGGCGTGGTGTGATGTGATATGGTGTGGTGTGGTGTGGTGTTGTGTCGTGTGGTGTGGTGTGGTGACTTTGGAGTGATAATATAGTAGTTAATTCCTCTGATACAGTGACATCATCATCATCACCATCATTATCATCATCATCATCAGCATCATCGTATTCATTACCACCCCACGACCATCACCATCATCATCATCATCATATATTCCTGCTAACATTGTGAGGTGACGTCTTTGTATATTACGTTCTTAGAGAGAGAGAGAGAGGCGAAAACCGAGATATGACAGAACCCACTAAAAATGCCTTTGAAAACCCCTCTTCTGCAGTCCAAATAAATTCAGACGATTTTATTAAGCTGTGAGTGAGTCATAGGAGCCTTAAGCTGAATAAAATCGTCTGGAGGTAAAGAAACGAAATAAAAAGTAAAGAAAAAAACTTGATCTAACTAAAGGTGTAAGAGAAAAAAAAATAAGGGAGGTATGTTCATAGTTCAACCCCTCCCCTCATCTCTCTCAGCTGAATAAAATCGTCTGGTTAAGAGAGAATAAGCGTCATGGAAGCGTATGATGAGATAACAGATAAAGTTTTGTTGTTACTCTATCCTCTGCACTGCTTCGTGACTCTAACAATGGACTGGCACAGATCTGATGAGAGCGGAAGTCAGGTTGGTAGAGCTGGGAGGTGGGGGGAGAATGGGGGTGAGAGAGAGAGAGAGAGAGAGAGAGAGAGTGACACCCCAGCTCATAAAACACCTGTAACACCTAACTCACACCTGTGCTAGCTCAGGTGGTTGTGAGTTCCTGAAATAGCGACTGACTAAACTCTTTTTACATTAACAGTGTCCGCATTTTCGTCCTTTTCCAGCTTATTTCACGAGGCTCAGTGGCAGAAAAAGATAATGTGATGGAGAGGTGTGCGTTCTGTCTAGCTCTTTCTCTTGTTCTGTCGCATAGCTAAAGGGCTTGACAGAACAGACGGAAAACGCGTAGACGTATGCATTCTGTCCAGCTCTCAGTCTTGTTCTGCCACTCTGTTGATTGGTTGGACAGAGGAGTGAGACTAGTAACGTTATGTGTAGTGTCAGTAGCGAAGCAGATAGAATACTAAGTGTCTTTTATCTTTGCTAGGGTGGTTAAATAGAAGAGACAGAAAACACGTATGGTAATGCGCTCCGTCCAACCCTCACTCTTACTCTGTCATTATGTTGAATAATTCGAAAGACAGATAGAAAGATTATATGGGTAGACAGAAGAAAGCAAACATGTAGAGATATGCGTTCCGACAGACAGATAGACACACAAGCAAACAGACAGATAGACAGACAGAGAAATAGACAGAAGGTAAACAGACAGGCCTATGGTTAAACAGAGACAGGGAGAAAACACGAAAATGTATGAGTTCCGACAGACAGACAGATAGTTAAACAGTCCGACAGATAGACAGACAGACAGATAGACAGACGGACAAACATATAGACAGATAGACAGTTAGACAGACAGAAAGACAGTATAGTTAAACAGACAAGAGTCAACACGTAGCGGTATGCGTTCCGTGCAACTCTCCCTCTTGTTTTATCGCCGTTCCTCACTTCCTGTTTGGGTTTCAGCGTGGTTGTCCCCCAAAAAGGCCAATTACGCAACGTGACTCACACACCGCCCTATTTACCCCATTTACTGTGAGACCAACGCTAAGAGACTCGTAGACCTGATAAATTAACCCCTGAGTCTGTCTGTCTATCTCAGTGTCCATGGCAAGGATGTGGAGCCGTAGTATTGTTCTATCCCCTTCCACTGAGATACGTGAAATAAACTGCACAAGGACATACATCAGGGCCAAATTGAAATAAACAGACTATGGTGCTGATTCTATTGTTATTATTGTTCGAGAAAATAGTGATAAGTTTATAGTCATTAAAAAAGATGAGAAATGATTTAGTTTATTTCTCAGCCTGAGCAAAAAAATAAATCTGATGGAGAAAGCAACTGTTAAATTGACTTCCCATTGTGAGACGTGTGATGATGATGATGGTGGTGGTGGTGTGGTGGTTGTGGTGTTGTTGATGGTGATGATGATGATGATGATGATGATGATAATGATAGTGATGATGATGACGATGATGGTGGTGATTATGGCAGCAGTTAGTAAATTCATTTCCCAACGTAAGGCGTGAGATGATGATGTGAAGATGATGATGATGATGACGATGATGGTTGCAGTGGTTTTATTAATGACGATGATGCTGATGATTTTGATGAAGGCAGTAGTGACGCTGCTGATGATAATAATAATGATAATGATAATAATGGCTTCGGTAGCTATAACAACTAACTCAAACCAAAAATAGCTCAGGGAAATCAATAAAAACTCCGTCACTACTTCTTACAATCCGCCGCTCCGTTACTCGCTAATTTTTGTAGTTTAGACTAATTCACGCTTTCCACTAAAATTTCCCTTCCATCAGTATTTTCCTGAGAGCTGTGATATATTTTTCTTATTCATGGAGAAGTATTTCATGGTTAAGATTTTTACATTTCTGCTTCTTTTTTAAGATGGATTGTGAGAACTACAGGTGAAAGTTTTTGGAGTGTTGAGAGAGAGAGAGAGAGAGAGAGAGAGAGAGAGAGACGACTACACGACTGGACAAACGAGAGAAAATGAAAGAAAAGAAACAGTAATAAAGAAACATAATAATAATAATAATAATAATAATAATAGTAAACACAAAGAAATTATTAATAATAGATAAAGCCAGACTTGTGATATACTCCTTTCACCTTAACTTGGCCAAGATTTTCATCCTTTTGCAGCTTATTTCACGTAGCTCAGTGGCAGAAAAAAGACAATACTGAGGCTCCACTTTCTTCCATGGCACTTTTTCGTGACTAGCATCATATTCTAGTGTTAATCTATTGTTACAGCTCTGCATTCAAGGTGGAGGGAAGGTAATTTTAGGCCAAGTTAGAGTGATATGAGTATAGTGAAGGAATATGAAGTATTTTGAAACCTTGACGATGGTGAGTGACGATTGAATTTGATGCTTAAAGAAGTGAAGATGATGAAAATAGGAGAACGTGATGTATAGTGAATATAAAAATGAATGACGAGAGGATAAAGAGACAGGAATGAAGACAGTGAAGAAAGTAAGAAAATAAACACGATACAGAGTGAAAACGAAAACGAATGAAGAGAAATGATAACGAAGATGACAGTGAGAATATAAAGACGATACATAGTGAAAACGAAAATGAATACAGAGAAACAATAGTGACGATGAAAGTGAATATACACGATATATTCTGAAAAAGAAAATGAACAGAGAAATGATAATGAAGATGAAGGTGAGAATATGAGGAGTCAGTGAAGAGAAATTGACAATATGGATAGTGAGTTGTCGAATGCTATGGAGGGATCTCACCTGGGGCTAATTTACCTGCAAATGAGGGCAGAAAGGGCAGGTAAATAAATGTTCCCACCTTACCTTTTACCTGTGCTGGAGAGAGGGATGCCTTCACGTGGTGGCACCGA
>NC_137034.1:4746367-4753867 GCF_032717465.1 Coenobita brevimanus
TGTAGATATATTTTTCCTCGATCACTGTAAACTTGCCATACATTCTGTCGGGAGGGCTATAGCCAGTTAATCTACCTCACAAAGATCAACATCCTCTTCTAGCTGATTACCTGTTTTTTACTGGCAAAATAAGACAATACACTACCCATACATTATTCCCCCAACATTTCTTCATAGCTAGCAACATATTATAACCACTCATCTCCTAAAAACAGCTCAGGATTCAATATGGAGAGCGAGCAGTTTCCATCCTTGAGAGAGATAGTCAGCCATATTTGTTTTGATGACGCCTGTGTAGTGCTAACTCCTGCCCGGGAACCTATACTTGCTACGGGATTTAAAACTAGTTAGATTAAGTTAGGGTTGGGTTGGTTATTTTTCCTCATGGCCAAACTTTCTTAACACTTAGAAAAACTTAGGATTAGTTAGATTAAGTTAGGGTTGGGTTGGTTATTTTTCGGCATGGCTAAACTTACTTACCACTTAGAGAAACTTAGGATTAGTTAGATTAAGCTAGGGTTGGGTAGGTTATTTTTCCGCATGGTTAAACTTACATATAATAACACCTAGAGAAATGTTAGAAAGGCTAGAAGAGGTTTGATGAGTATTCTGTGATGCTCCTAATGTTTAATATTACCGAATAAGAAGGTATATGGCGATTGAGTGGGTCTAATTTTGTCATTTGAAGTAGTTGATGATAAAAATGGACTTAGTGATCCATTTTCTAAGATCGACACCAAAGAAAATGGTATACTGACACCACAAAGCACAGCACAAACTAAAGAATTTATTGAACTTATTGTTATGGTTATTTTGTGTGCTTTATTTCTGCTATTGGCATTTATAACAATTATGAAACATCTTTTTCACTGGTTCAGCACTCTCTCTCTCTCTCTCTCAAGTGCTCCTCACATAAAGCCTACTCACCTGCTTCCTCTCACCTCTTGATCATCCACTTTCCTCTTTATTAGTTAACACCTCTCTCTCTCTCTCTCTCTCTCTCTCTCTCTCTCTCAAGTGCTCTTCACATAAAGCCTACCCACCTGCTTCCTCTCACCTCTTGATCTCCCCTTTCCTCTTTAGTTAACACCTCTCTCTCTCTCTCTCTCTCTCTCTCTCTCTCTCAGTGCATGTAATTAGAGCAAATCCTCCTATTTAAAATTAAGGCTGAACCCTCTAGAAAAGGTCATTGGGTCTCTCTCTCTCTCTCTCTCTCTATTCATCCATCAATCCATCTTTCTATCTATCTATTTATCTGTATCCATTCATCTATATATTTTATCTATCTACCTGTCTATCTATCTATCTATTTCTCTATATATCTATCCGTGTGTCTGTCTACTTATCTATGTATTTTATCTGTCTCTACCTACCTACCCACCTATCCACCCACCTACCTACCTATCCACCTTCCCACCTATCTACCTACATACCCACCTACCTACCTACCTACCCACCTACCTATCTACCTACCCACCTATCCACCCACCTACCTACCTATCCACCTTCCCACCTACCTATCTATCTACCTACCTATCTATCTATCTACTAATCAATTCTCCTCTCCCCCCAGGTCACAGCCCCAAGTGATGCAGGTCTCGCTACGATAGAGGAGGACGCCGAGGAAGAGGATTCGGCGGGAGAGGAGAGTTCGGGTCACTGGGTCTTTTCCGCCGACAATACCGACACAGACAGCGTCATCCACGTTCCCGCCGTTCTCGAAACTGCTGCTCCTCCCCCGTTCAACAGTATCAGTAGCAGCAGCAACAGGAACGGCAACAGGAGCGTGGCGATTGATGGTAAGAGCCGAAGAAGCAGTGCACGGGGTTGTAAAGGCGCACGCAAATGTTAAACGCACGCAGATTAACGACTACGTACACGCAAACTACCAAATGTTAGACGCACGCAAATGAACGGCTACGTGCATTCTAACTAAGCAATTACTGTTACACGCAAACTAACGGACACTGATGTTGAATGCACGCAAATGACTACGTGCATTCTGACAGCAATTACTGTTACACGTAAACTACCAAGTGTTAAATGCACGCAAATTAACGACTGCGTGCATTCTAACTCGCACGCAGTTACTGTTACACGCAAACTAACGGACACAGATACTGAATGCACGCAGTTTAAATTCTGAATGCACACTAACTCGTATGCAATTGCAGTTACACGCAAACTAACTCGCACGCAAATGTTAAATGCACGGAAATTAACTACTACATGCACTCTACCTTGCACGCAGTTAGTGTTATGGCCAAACTAACTCGCACGCAAACACTAAATGCTCTCAAACTAACGGGCAGACAGTACACTCAAACACTGATATGCTCCCACTCTGTACATGCACTCAAATTCGCAAGCAGTCCCCAAATGCACGCAAACTAACGCACGCAAATATGATATGAACCTGACACGCAAACTAGTGGCAAATGCACTCAAACACCAATTTGCAGGAAGTAAATAAATACACTCAAGCACTGATTTGCACACTGTTTCTATGTGCACTCAAACTAAATTGCACGCAAATGCTAAGTACACGCAAACTAACTCGCACTCAAACTATAGTGCACTATACACACTCAGGCACTTATGCACGCAATTACTATTCGCACTCAAACACCCGCTCTTAATAAATGCTCTCAAATCGCACGCAATTATCAAAATGCACTCGGACACCAAAACACACACAATTAACGCACGCAAACACTAAAGCACACGCAATCAGAATGTCCTAAAATACTAACCCGCACGCAATCAATAAACCCACGCAATCACACACAAAAATAATAATACATGCTTAGAGATATGTGCACGCAATGTCCTCTTTCTTTTAGTTTAATCTGCAATATTTTTTCTTTCCATTTATTAGCATTATAAATATTAGAAATTATTACTACGGAGCCAAATCGGTGGTACAGTGGTTAGCAGTTTCAGGCCGTGATTAAAAGGACTGGAGTTCGATTCTTGGGCTTGTATTCTCGTCTGGTAAGGAAGTTCCCTAACACCTTTTCCTGAGCGATTTATTTTAGTTACACCTTACTGCCCTCTTCTGTGCTTATAAATCCTTCCAATAGCACCAGCATAAACAACGTAAAAAAAGGATATTAACCACTCATATCCAAAAACAAATCGCTAAGGAAAAGGTGTAAAAGGACATTAACCATTCACATCCAAAAATAAATCGCTAAGGAAAAGGTGTAAAAGGATAAACGCTCTTATCCAAAAATAAATCGCTAAGGAAGAGGTGTAAAAGGATATTAACCACTCATATGAAAAATAAATCGCTAAGGAAGAGGTGTAAAAGGACATTAATCATTCACATCCAAAAATAAATAGCTAAGGAAGAGGTGTAAAAGGATATTAACCAATCATATCCCAGAATAAATCGCCGAGGAAGAGGTATAAAAGGACATTAACCACTCATATCCAAAAATAAATCGCTATGGGAGAGGTGTTAGGGAGCTTCTTTAACCGACGAGAATGCGAACCCTGGACAAAGTATGAGTTCCTTTTTATATTTAGGGACCTGGTTGGAACATCGATCAATTCAGGTAGTATTTTAATGGAAGAATAAGTTTTAGCAAGGAGTATTTTTCCCTACCACACACAGTCGATACGCATTTATCTTTTCTCTCCCCCCCCCTCTCTCTCTCTCTCTCTCTCTCTCTCTCTCTCTCCCTCCCTCCCTCCCTCCCTCCCTCTCTCTCTCTCTAGCTGCAGGAGCATCTTCAGGAGAGGCAATGCCCGTCCGCCTCTCAGTAACGATTTTCGGACGCGAGGTGGTTCACTCCCGTAGACTTCATCAACTTTAGCGAGCACTACGACACTATCCGACACTACACCACAGCACAACGTCACTATCCGACACCACACCACACCACAACACAACACCACCTCCCGACACCAGACCGCATCAAGGGCCCTCACTGGAGAGCCCTGAAGCTTCCTCATCACGTACTTCTGTATTTGTTTACCATGAGTCTAACTACTAACAAAATCAACGTCATCCATTTGTGTTAATTGGATGTGCATACTAACTTTACCCTAGTCTCCCCCGAGGACTGAAATCGGGACCTGTGTATGTCAAGAGATGGTTGAGTGTTGTGGTTTCGGGAGTGGTTCTTGGGGTAGTGAGTTACGATGTTAGTTATGATGTGATTTGTGTGTCTAGGAAATAACAAGGAATAACTCTGTGTTCAGTAAGTGTTCACCGACTTGTGCAATAACAGTAACACACACACACACACACACACACACACACACACACACACACACAAAAGTGGTGGAAAAGGTCTGGCACATATGGTTCATCTTGAGGCTCCTGGGTCATCTGAACGTGAACCCGGTGGAGTGCAGGCTGAAGTTTTCCTCATCCTGCAGTCCACCATCCTCCTTTCGGGGATAGGAAAGTAGCTGAGGGATGTCTGTAGAACCGGGCAGTTGAGGCACCTCCTTATATCGGTGCTGCCACATGAAGGCGTCCCTCTCCATGTATATAAACTGAACACACATCTTTTTTTAGTAAATACGAAATCCACAAAGTTACGTTGGCAGTTTAAATAATAATAATAATAAATAACTTGCCTTAACAAAAAAAATATTCTGCGTTGTTGCTAGGTTTTTAGAAGGAACTGCTTAGTTCAATAATTAATTTAGGATAAGATACATATATAGCTAGATTAATTTACAAACTAGGCTAAGGGTTTCAAGATTATGATTAAAACTCTTTAGGTCAGTAAGTCCGTCCAAGCTGCATGAAATGGTATAGTGAGAGGGTGAGAAGGTGATACGGTGCACGAGACATCACAGTAAAGGGAATGAGACTGTGAATAATTCTTTAACTAGGGAGAGAGGGAAGATACGGTGCACGGGACATCACAGAAAAGGAAATGAGACTGTGAGTAATTCTTTAACTAGGGAGAGAGGGAAGATACGGTGCACGGGACATCACAGTAAAGGGAATGAGACTGTGAGCAATCTTTTCACTACGGTGCACGTTCTCGAGGCTGGCACTATGCGGCGGGAGGAAGAATTAAACAGTGTCACCGTAATGAAGAAGTAGGAGAGGTTAAAAAGACCTTAAAATCAATATCTATAGTGTTTAATGTAATCTGCCTCTGTGAACAAACATAACGATTCCAGTTCTGTGTTCTTGGTTATTTTTGTTTTCTCTTGGTGTGTGTCGTGCATCCATACAGAACAGACAACAAATGTACACGGTGCCCAAAGAGATGGACTGAGAGAATGAGATGGGTGGGTTGGGACTGAACAGGGTGACTTTCAAGAGGTCAGTGGGAAGAAAGTTGGGCAGGATCATTGTACTGAGATGGACTGATACAGGATGATACTGCTGATGATGATGATGATATACTTTCCATGACCCCACACGTTAGGCCAGGTTTGCATCGTCCTTGGGAGGCTTTCAAGCACATGTTGCTAAGCGATTTATTTTTATTTTATGCACGAGAACCTTTATTTTGAGGTATTTCATGTCTTTCAATATCCACAGACACGTATAATATCCAAACAGAAAAAAATATATAAATAACACATAGTATTATTTTTCCACATCACTAGATAATATTTAACATCCTTACCTAGGGTTTAATTAATAAGACACAGGTGCAAAAAAAGCCTCCTAATCCTATAAGAAGACAGCATTTAGTCTCTTTACCTTCAGACGATTTTAATCAGCCTTGAGACATAAAGAATTAGAGTTAGAGACAGTTTTAATTTACCCCTTCACTGCAAATATAAATAAATAAATAAATAATTAAATAAAGATCCATTCTAAGCTTAATAAAATCGTCATGGTGGTAAAGTGAATAAAAAAAAAAATACGTCAATGAAGTGAAGGGGTTAAGAGACTCAAAGTGGCATTCTAAGTGGCTCCGAAAATTACGTAATAAATCTTCCTTAGTGATTTATTTTTGCGTGTTACACCTCAGTATCCTCTTGCTTCGTATTAATGGACTCTATGTCTTTAATAATAATAATAATAATAATAATAATAATAATAAATACAGGTGAATATGTAGGTGTAATACGCAAAATAAATCGCTAGGGAAGAGGGATTACGCAGCCCTTACACACCTAGCATACCTCCCTAAAAATGATAATCAAAATGTCTCAGTGTTCTTGCCCACTTTAGTCCAAATACTTCTGAAAAATTATATTCTTTCCTGATATTGTGTCCTTTTGTTACATTTAAATAAAGAAAATTAAAAAATCTGTCCTTTTTCTTTCACATCTTATCGCTCACGGGCTCCTGTGACTCACTCAGCTGAATAAAATCGTCTGGAATTAGGTAGGACAGAAGAAATTATTATCTTTAAGTTTTGGGAGTAAAGTATGAAGGAGATGGAGAGACTATCTATCTACCTATATACCTAGGCTGCTTCCCTCAAGGAAAGGGAGGTAGCCGAGACAGGACGACACACTCTTCATTTACTCATCCATTCAAACACATTCATTCGTATCTTAGCCCCAAAGGGGAGAACGGACAGATCCTCACCGCACCACACCGCACAAGGGTCAACTGCGCAATGCAATCAGTGACATCCGCAGCAGGGCCCGACAGCAGAACTGGTTTACCCCTGCCACATCATAACAGATCCATCCCCTTACCCACACCTGACCTGACTAGCTGATCAGACCAAATGCGGGAGAATATCCCCTCAGAGCTGCGTCATCACTTATTTATTCACAATTTCTCTTCATTTATTTCTGTCACGCACAGCCACTCTTCCTTGCTTAACAGACATCCCTCTCGCATCCAGCGCTCTCTTCACACTGTCCATCCATCCTATTCGTGGTCTTCCTCTCAGCCTTACACCTCTCACATCAGATCTAGTTATCTTTTTCACCAATCGCTCATTATCCATTCTCTCCATATGCCCAAACCATCGCAACACCCTCTGCTCAACTCTACCAGCCATCTCCCGAACAACTCCAGTTCTCCTTCGCACTTCATCATTTCGCACCCGATCCATACGCGTCACTCCACACATACTCCTCAGACACCTCATCTCCATTACATTCAAACTTTTCCTCTCTGCTACACCCATATTCCATGTTTCAGCCCCATATAACGCAGTCGGTACCACAACACCCTCATACAGCCTTCTCTTTACATCCATTCTAAGCGAACGACATTTAAAGACTTTTTTCATTCCTCCCAGCACCTTTCCTACTTCATTTATTCTAAACTTCACTTCTGCATCTATTCTTCCATCCACAGCAACATGTGACCCTAGATATTTAAAACAATCTACCTCCTCAAGCAACTCACCATTCAAAACTATATTCATCCCCCTACCATCTATCAACCTCGTACACTTCATCACTTTACTCTTATTCTCATTTACTTTCAATTTCCTCCTTTCACACACCCTTCCAAACTACTCTACCAACTGTCTCAATCAAATGTAAGGAGGAGGGTGGATTGGGGTGCTGGGGGAAAGGGGTGGGGGGTTGTGTGTGTGTGTGTGT
>NC_137034.1:4761367-4766367 GCF_032717465.1 Coenobita brevimanus
GTCCTCATAGCATTGATTTATTCGGTTTGCCTGTGCGATGGACGCCTCCCTCTGACTCTGACCAGCCCTCGTATACTCTTCCCAAGGGCGCCACCCCCTCACACCCCCAGACTGAGACTCCTGCTAGGTGTAGGGAGGAAGTGAAAGAGCCCCAGGGTGAAGCTTTGCCATATGCTAGCTCTATCACCTCGCCTGGCTCTACCTCACGTGGCCAAGACGTTGCTCCTCCGGCCGATGGTGAGGTAAGAATGGGGAGAGTGTGGGAGGAGGGGAAGCAAGAGACAGTGAATGCCGCGGTCAGTGTTGGTGAAACCTGTGGTGAAGCCCATCACCACCACCACCACTATAACCTACTTCACGAGGCCACGCACGCCAGTACAGCACAGCACTTTCCTCAGGCCCTCAGTCAAGCTGCTCAGGTGCACGTAGACGGTGCCACAGCCCACCATGTCCCCCGTGACAATATGAAAGAGGGCCACATCCCGCCCACACAGCCGTCTTATCCCGCAGCAGGCAATGTGGCCACGTACACCCGCCATGAAGCAATTCCGCCACACGCAGCACAAGGTGGGGCAGATCTGGCGTCAGGGGATAGTGACACCGACACTGACAACACTGATGGCGACTATGACGAAGAGGATCACTTCTCGGCCGAGTTGAGTCTTCGTATCTCCAGTGTGCAGCCTCCTCAGAGCGGTACTTCAGTCAAGTCGTTCCGCAGCTCGGATATCCTCCATCTGATTGGCGTGGAGGGAGGCGGGGCGGGGCCAGGCGCTGCCCTAGATGACGCCTCGCCCCCGGCCAGTCAAGAGGGCAGTTCGCCTGAGGTGCCACACTCACTCAGGGCCAGTGGCACCCGCAGTGCCACACGCTCAATCGAGACGCTAAGCGAGGACAGCGGGTTGGGCGATAGAGACGTACGCCTTACACCGTCCTCACCACTCCCTGCCATATCTGAGGCCACACCACGCCCATCACACCCATCCCCGCCCAACGTACCCATCACCAGCCGCCCACGGCGGCAAGATTTGCGACAAGCCCGAGTGGCCAGAGCCCGTTCTTGTGGTGACCTTCGACGCTACTCAGACTCCGACAGTGACGACGAAAGTGGCGGCGGTATGTATGGGTGGCCGCCACGCCCTCACGCCCACCTACAGGGGCAAAATATGGGTAACAGTGCTTCCTCACACCAAGTGTACTCAAGCCACGCCCAACAGACTTACGGTGCACACCCCCACCATACGCCCTTCCACCCACACCGCCCACACCTCTCAGGCTCTGACGGGAGTGATGAGGAGATGAGGATCCGGATTCTAAGCCATCGAGGGACGCCACCGATGCACTCCCGCCCTCGCAGACACAGGAGCTTCCACGAGGCTTCATGGCAGGATTCAGGCAGGAAACACGGGGAAGGTCCTATGCCATCCGCCCCCCGCCCAAGTCGCCGCCGCCCTCAGCCTATTAGTGTGGATCTAGCCGAGCAATTCCTCACTCAAGAAGGACTCAAATCTCCCCAAAATAAACAAACTGTAGAGAGGAGCTTAAGTGGAGGTGAGAGTGGAGGGTGGAGCGGGCAGCACGGGAAGGTGGAGAAAAGTTTAAGTGGAGGGTGGAGGGGGCAGGAAGGAACTGTGGAGAAGATCTTAAGTGGAGGGGAAAGTGGAGTGTGGAAGGGGCATGAAGGACTGCAATCTTCCGTAAGTAAATCAACTGTGAAGAAGAGTTTAAGTGGAAATGAGGGTGGAAGGTGGTGGGGGGAGTATGTGGGCACTGTGGGCGTGGCTGGTGATGCGGGCTCCACCACCTCCACCAATCAGGATGCAGGTAACGCGATGGGTGCGGGTGGGGGGCTGGCAGCATCAGTAGGGTCACAGTCTGAGCCCCGATTCACAGCTTCACCCCACACGTCAGAGCAGACAGTGCACCGCCGCCACTCCGCCGCCCCTGCCCCTGCCACAACCCCTGCCACAGCCCTCCCCGCCCCCGCCCCTGCCCCTGCCACGCCCCGCCCTGCCCTGTCTCACCAATATAGCTCCTCGGGCAGGCAGTCAGTCCATGGGAGCTGGGCAGGAGAGAGAGGGCCCACCACCAGCCCAGCCCATGCCAGCCCTGACGCCCTCCAAAACGGCCACACCCCACCCTCAGAACCTGCTGGCGGCGCTGAGGGGGCCACTGCTGACTCCAAGACCATAGCTGACTCCATCATGGCTGAGGGGCAGGTGAGAGTGCATACTAGAACTTACGGTGCCCGTGGTGAAGTGGAAGTGTTCTTAGCTAAAGCAGATACCAATACCACACACCAACCACATGTACTCACTCCCACCGGGGGCGCTGACCCACGCCCCGGCGCTAGGGGGGTCACTTTTTCTCCATCTGTGAAGGAAGTGAACTGGCGAGAGAGTTATTACGAGGCGGAACCGGAGAACGATGGGTCTGGGAGTGATGTCAAGAAGGTGCTGGTCGTGACATCTGAGAGTCCAGTGCCTCAGCGTGTGGATCTAAGCCCCCCGCCGCCCCCCACAACGTCACCTCCTGCATCCCCTCTCCCACCAACCCACATCGCCGCCACCAGCGCAAGTGACCGTGAAAATGGGTCACCTGTGCGTAAAAGAGACCCTGAAAATGAGTCTCATGTCTCTAAAAGTGATCCTGAAAATGAGTCTTTCTTCCCTAGTGCCAAGACCAACGGCAGGGTGCAGGACCACCAGGCGAGCACTTCTGACGGAGAGATAAACGGTGACAAATCTCCCAGCGTCCTAACACCGATCTGGCAGCGATTTAAGCTACCTAAATTACCATCACCGAAATCACCACGACCAAAGTTGCCTCCAAAGCCACAGTCCCTCTCATCTCGCTCGTCGGATACAGAGGGGTCCAAGGCGTCGAGTCCGGGTGGTGAGAGCGGGTCCTCTGTGCCTTCCTCCCCAGACACTAGACCAAAAAGACCCCCAGCCAGCCCCAGGTTCTTCTCGTGGGGGAGTAAGAGAGAGAAGAAAGTACCGGTTCTCCCACCCAGGCCCTCTGTATCTCCCCCGGCACCACCCCCGCATCAGGAGAGAGGTGGGCAGGTGGGGGAGGAAGTGGGGGGTCAGGTAGGGGTTAAAGGTGAGTCGGAGCCCACGGTGTCAGTGTCTCCCGCGACGGCACCCCGCGAGGACAGTGGTGATAGTGACAGTGTAACAGTGCCGCCGAAACACAGGGACAACACAGTGTCCACGCCTTCCTTCAAGCCAGTGATTTCCCGTTCGCTTACACCAGTGTCTTCCCACGCCTTTACACAAGTGACACCCCACAGTCCACGTTCCACAGACAGTGATTTGAGCGAGGACACTGCCAGAAGCCCGCCAGGGTCAGTGACATCAGGGGACGACAGCTCAGACACGGCTCAGCGGCACAGTCCACGGCCAGCAGTGTGCAAACCACCACTGCCACCGCACCTGCAGCGGCCCAGCCCACAGGTCTTCCACAAGGCCAGGCTGCAGAGTGCTCGGCGCCAGTACTTCTCACAGGAGCGACAGGTGTCCGCACCAGAGAGGCCCTCCCCGCCCCGCGACGCACCCCAGGTCAAGGCGCCCTCAGCCCCCAACTCCCCAGAGGCGTCCAGGGTTGCGGCAGTGTCCAGGTACAAATCTGGCTTTGATGCTTCCAGGAGCCTGAAGGAGAGGTTTGAGCAGTTCTCTTCCAGCACGCGAGCTGAGCGCGAACGACTGGCCAGAAGCACTCCAGATCTCAGTGTGATCGAGGAGAGTGTGCGCCGCCAGCGGCCGCGTATTGATTCCTGGAGCCAGCAGCAGCAGCAGCAGCAGCGGCAGGGGGAAGAGACGGGCAGTGCAGCCTGGACCAGTGATGGTGAGGCACCTGGCCCGCACCGCGGGGCCCCCACCACCAGGGCAGCTGTGCACGAGCGCTACAAATCACGGGCGCAGCGCATCTACGCCCGCAGCCGCAGCCAGAGTGCGGGCGTGCTAGAGACTGACCTAGACACGGGGGCGTCGCGAGAGCTGCTATCGCCCCGAGAAACTGACATAGACGATCTGTACCGCGATCTGCAGCACCTTCTGGACACCCTACCCTCCGTCACCGCCCCTACACAGTCCACCGACAAGACCCGTGCCAAGTCTCTGTTGGACCTGGACGCCAGTGGGGCCACCATGGCCACCCAGCTGGCCACACCCGCCCGACCCCCCGACACCCGCGCCAAGAGCATGGAGTTCCTGCTGGACAACGATAACAAGGCTGCTGCTCAGGTGGGTCAGCAGGTGTTAGGTTGGCCTCATCTCACACGTTGCCCATGTCCTTTCACGCCACTCACGTCACTTCACTCTCATTTGTACACTCTCATGTCACCTTATCTACTCCCCCAGTCATGTCATCTCACAGTGATAATGTAGTGTGCTCATCACCTCACACATTGCTCTTGTCACCTCAGTGTTCTTGTCCCCTCACATTAAGCTCACACACGTCTCGCTGTTAGTTTGTACTCCCTCATTATTCCAGCTCTGTCTCTGGTTTGCACTCGCTCAAGCCATCTCATTCTAATTTGAACTCCTTCCTCTCCCTCTGATTTACACTCTTTCCTCTCTCACTCTAATTTGAACTCCCTCAGGTCATCTCACTCTTACTTCACCTCCCTCAAGACTCCCATCCTCTCGTTCTAATCTAAATTCTCTCTTTCCTCCTCTACCCTCCTCTACCCAATATTTCCCCTCCGAGTGCCTCTTGACTCATCCTAAATCTTGCTCCTTATTCTTACATCACTCTTGCTTGAGCTTATTTATGCTTTTACTGTTATTTATTTTCCTCATCCATTTGCTTTCATTCATTTTCCTCGTTTGAACTTTCTTTTGTTGTCATATTTTCCTCCTAGCAGTCATATGCTAGTGTCTCGATGATGATGATGATGATGATGATGATCGTAATGGTGGTGGTGGTAGTGATGAAAAAGATGATGATATTGATGATGAGGGTGGTGGTAGTGGTGCTGTTGATGGTGAAAATGA
>NC_137034.1:4771367-4786367 GCF_032717465.1 Coenobita brevimanus
CGGTTCGCATTACGTTATAGCGTTATTTGTATCTGTCGGTCAACGCTGGGGTTACGTTACACTGTTCCCTCTCTCTCTCTCTCTCTCTCTCTCTCTCTCTCTCCCTCCCATTTCTTTTCCTTCCTGTCTCTTTTTCTTCTTCGCTTCCCATCTTGTCCTCATCCCACTTCTCCCATCCTCCCCTCTCTCTCTCTGTCTCTGTCTGTCTGTCTGTCTCTCTCTCTTTCTCTCTCTCTCTCTCTCTCTCTTCTCCTCAGTACAGGCATGAGCAAAAATTGATTGACATTTCTCTGTTCTCTGGCGATAGGAGTTACATGCACTGTCTGCCTGTCTGTGTCTGTCTGTCTGTCTGTCTCACACACACACACACACACACACACACACACACACACACACACACACACACACACACACACACACACACACACTGCCCCCTTGCTTTCCATCTACACGCAGCATTTTTCCACTTCGCACTTATTCTTCAACCCTCACATACATCCCAGTTTTGCACGCCTGTCACCCGCATGCGCAAAATCCACTCTATTGTTTTTACTTCCCTCACACACCTTCTGGCACGCCTAAGCCCAGAGGAATGTGTTTTTTTGCGCATTGCTGTAGGCTGCATTGGGAGTTTTATTGTCTCTGCTTTTGTGTGTGTCTGTAGCTTGTGTGGTGTTTATTTCTCTGCCTCTGTCTGTCTCTCTTTCTGTCTGTCTGTCTGTCTCTCTCTGTTTCTCCCTGTCTGTTTTTTTAATTGTCTCTGCTTTTGTGTGCCTGTCGCTTGTGTGGTGTTTGTCTGTCTGTCTCTCTGCCTCTCTGTCTGTCTGTCTGTCTATCTCTCTCTCTCTATCTTTCTTTGCTCAATAATTTATCTGCTCTGTGGCCTAAGTTATATATTTTTTCTTTCTATATCTCGACTGTGGTCAAAAATCCTCCCTTTTTTCCCCTTCATATTTTTTTTATATCTGGTCCATCTTGTCCTCTTCATAATGTATCTCTTATCGGGTCAAAATTTCCCCTCTTTTTCCTCTCTCCTTTTTCTCTCTTTTTCCCCTTTTTTCTCTTTCTTTTTTTCTCTCATTTTCGTTCTTTTTCCTTTATATTTTTTCCTGTTTTTCCTTTTTTCCCTCTTTTTTCCTCTCTTTTTCCCCTCTTTTTCCTCTTTCTTTTTTCCTCTTTTTGCCTCTTTTTTCTCTCATTTTTCCCTCTTTTTTCTTTCTTTTTTCCCCTCTTTTTCCCCTTCTTTCTTCCTCTTTTCCTCCTTCTTTCTTCCTCTTTTCCCCCTTCTTTCTTCCTCCTTTTCCCTCTTTTCCCCCTTCTTTCTTTCTCTTTTTCCCCTTCTTTCTTCCTCTTTTTCCCCTTCTTTCTTCCTCTTTTTCCCCTTCTTTCTTCCTCTTTTTCCCCTTCTTTCTTCCTCTTTTTCCCCTTCTTTCTTCCTCTTTTTCCCCTTCTTTCTTCCTCTTTTTCCCTCTTTTTTTCATACCTGGGCACACCTTTCCATATTCTCATTCTCGTGGTCCATCTCATATCTGATTATATTTTTTTTCATTTTTTTTTTCAATAGCTAGTAATTTATCATATTTTCCCTCTCAGCCTGTCTCACATGTCATAAATTTTCGTCTTTCTCTTCCCATTAATCTCTATCATGTCCGAATATTTCTGAACTTTGAACAATATTATATTGACAAAATACCCCTCACTTTCAAAAATACCCCTATATAGAAGACGAATAGGAACGAATCAGTCTCTCTCTCTCTCTCTCTCTCTCTCTCTCTCTCTCTCACTCTCTCTACGTGCTTCCCTTCTTTCTTCCCTCATCTCTTTCTTTCATAATCATTCTCTCTCTCTCTCTCTCTCTCTCTCTCTCTCTCTCTCTCTACGTGCTTCCCTTCTTTCTTTCCTCATCTCTTTCTTTCATAATCATTCTCTCTCTCTCTCTCTCTCTCTCTCTCTCTCTCTCTAACTTCTGTAATTAGAGAGTAAATCTTTCAATTAAGGTTGGACCATGTAGGAATGACCATATCCTCTATGTGGTCTGTAAATCTCTCTCTCTCTCTCTCTCTCTCTCTCTCGCAATGCACCTTACTTCATCCATAAGGCTTTAGTAAGAATTCTTAAGACGAAGGACCTTGCACTGGCTCTCACGCATTTTTTAACCTCCTCTCTCTCTCTCTCTCTCTCTCTCTCTCTCTCTCTCTCCCTCCGTCCCTTTCTCTCTCTCTCTCTCTCTGATATTCAGTATTTAAACTCATCTTTCATTTTTTCCAGTATTTTCAGTCTGTTTATAAATATTTTAGTCCGTCTGTCTGTCTCTTTATCCATCTACTTGTTTGTCTGTCTAACTATCTATCTATCAATCTATCTGTCTATTTATCTATCTATCAATCTGTCTGTCTATTTATCTATCTATCTATCCTATTCAACCCGACATAGCTCCCAGACGTCAATTCTCAGACCATACTATAAGTGTTCTTACAATCACAATACAGCAGTGTGGTGTGGTGTGGTGTGGTGGGGTGTGGAAGTGTGGTGTGGTATGGTGGTAGTGGGCGGTAACGGGAGGGGGGTGAAGGGCATGGGGAGAGGGGAGGGGAGATCTGTTAAAGGGGATGGCTGAAAGAGGCACCATCCCCTTCCCCTCCCTCTTCTTCCATCCATCCTCCCTCCTTCCCTTCTCTCCCTCTCTCCATTCTCCCTCATCCCCTTCCTTTCTTCCCTCCATTCTCCCTACGTCCCTCCCACCCTTCCTTCTATCCTCCCTCCACCCTTCCCTTCTTCCCTCCCTTCTCTCCCTCTCGTCCTCTCCTCCTTTCTCTCCCTCTCTCCCTCCCTCCCTTCCTTCCTCCCTACCACCATGGGGGAGTGAGTGGTGTAAAACCCAAGTTCAGTTTCCTTACCGATCAGACTCTAGGACAAATTTGGTTCCCTTTTTATCCCTATTCACTCAGCAGAACAATTAGGGACCTGCATATAACAATGATGGTTGTTGCGAGTATTTTAGTGGAAGATTGAAACTTGGAAAAAATTAATAATCTTTTTCTATAAATCTCGTGCAGTTAATAGGCAAATATTTGGTCATTTTTTCACCGCTTTCCTCTCTCTCTCTCTCTCTCTCTCATTTCTCTTTCTTCCTGTCTCCTCTCTTTCTCCTTGCATCCCTTATTTCGTTTCCTGTCTCCATACATATTTCTCTCTCTCTCTCTCTCTCTCTCTCTCTCTCTCTCTCTCTCTCTCTCACACACACACACACACACACACACACACACACACACACACACACACACACACACACACACACACACACACCCTAACCCACTCTCCCAACCTTACCTCACCTATGTAACCCCATCTAACCTACCTCACCCTTACCCCAGCCTAACCCAACATAACCCAGCCACCCTAACTAAACCTAACACTACATACACCACCCTAATCTAACTTCACCCTAACCTAAACTAGCTTCCTTTGCCCTTGCCTACCTCAGTCTAACCCTTGCCTAAGTTTGCCTAGAGATGCTAAGTTCTAAGTTTGGATATTCTCTACGTCTTGAGGTGATAGGATTAAGGGGAGCAGATAATTTTTTGGGTGTCTGCAGGGTTGTGTGTGTGTGTGTGTGTGTGTGGATGGGCACACACACCTACACCCACACCCACACACACAAATACATCCATACATATCCTCTATCTGTCTGTCTGTCCGTCTGTCTCTGTCTGTCTGTCTGTCTGTCTGTCTGTCTCTCTCTCTCTCTCTCTCTCCACATATTTGCAGGCTGGGTAGCATTGTGTGTGGCGGTGTGAAAGGTTGTACACACACACACACACACACACACACACACACACACACACACACACACACACACACACACAGCCCGTATTATCAAGAGGAAAATGGACACACAAGAAGATGACAGTGTACACCCCTCTTCCCTCCCCTCCCCTCCTCTCCCCTTTCATTTCCTCCTCCTCATTCCCTCTCCTACTCCCATCTCACTCTTACCACATACACTTTTCTTTCTCATTCGCCTCCCTCCCCTCCCTTCCCTCTCCCCTCTCTCCTCCCCCTTTCCCTCCTCCCTCTCTCGTCCCATCCCTCCTCCCTCTCCCATCCTTTCCCTCCTTCCCCCTCCCCTTCCCTCCCTTTCCTCTCTTTTCCTTTTCCTTCTCATCCTCTTCCCTCTCCTCTCATCTCCCCTTGCATTTCCTCCTTCCTCTTCCCTCTCATCCTCACCACAGACTCCCTTCCCCCTCCCCTCCTTTGCACTACTCTCCCTTCCCCTCCCCTCCCCTCCACTACTCTCCCTTCCCCTCCCCTCCTCTCCCCTCCTCTTTCTTCTTCTTCCTTCCCCTCTCCCCCCCCCTCCCTTTTTGTTTTCTTCCACCACACATTACCTCTTCTCACCTCCTCCACTTACCTTCCTTCCCTTACCCTCCCTCCGCACAACTTCCTTCCACTTTCTCTCCCCTCACTTCCTGTTCTCTCCTTTCTCTCCAAACGGTCCCTAACTTTTCCCTCCCTTCCTCTCCTCTCTCCTCCCCTCCCCTCTCCTCTCTCTCCTCTTCTCCTCCCTTCCTCTCTTCCTTCCCATTCTCTTTTCTATTTTCTCTTCTCTCTTCGCCTCTCCATCTCTCTCCATTAGCTTAAGTCTGTATTCTTCCCCTTCTCTCTCTCTCTCTCTCTCCATACCGTCGACATTCCTTCTCTCTCTCTACCCTCTTTCACTACAGCATCTTCCTACTACTCTCTCTCTCTCTCTCTCTCTCTCTCTCGCCATTAACCACAAGGGCGAAAGTCCCAGAATAACGTACTGTGAGATGAGCCTTATGGAGCTTTGGAGAGGAGAGAGAAAGAGCTTAAAGTCGGGCTGGGATAAGAGAGTGATATATTGATTGTGATCTCGCTCTCTCTCACTACTGTCTGGCTCTCTCTCTCTCTCTCTCTCTCTCTCTTACACACACACACACACACACACACACACACACACACAGGTACATACTCTCACTGCTGTGTCTGTCGCTCTTTTTCTCTCCCCCTCGTCGCGTATTCTCTCTCTCTCTCTCTCTCTCTCTCTCTCTCTCTCTCTCTCTCTTCTACGAATTAAGTAATATTTTTCCGCTACTGCAACATGAGGGTCAAAGAGCCTCCCTGGGGCCCAAGGAACTGTGTGATCTTTGTATCTATGTAACCCTTCCTCTCTCTCTCTCTCTCTCACACACACACACACACACACACACACACACACACACACACACACACACAATTCTAACTATGAAACTGTCTTTGCCTCAGTCTGGGATCGAACTCGTGTCCCCTTCTCTCTCTCTCTCTCTCTCTCTCTCTCTCTCTCTCTCTCTCTCTCTCTCTCTCTCTCTCTCTCTCTCTCTCTCTCTCTCTCTCTCTCTCACCACCTGACCACTTCCTGCCAAAAACGGAGGAAGTACGGAAATGATGAGGGAAGATTAGGCTGGGAGAGAAAGATGATAAGGGAGAAGGAGAGGGAAAATGAGGAAAGGGAGAGGAAATGAGGAGTAAAGGGAGAGGAAAAGAGGAGTAAAGGGAGAGGAAAAGAGGAGTAAAGGGAGAGGAAAAGAGGAGTAAAGGGAGAGGAAAAGAGGAGTAAAGGGAGAGGAAAAGAGGAGTAAAGGGAGAGGAAAAGAGGAGTAAAGGGAGAGGAAGAGAGGATTAAGGGAGAGGAAAAGAGGAGTAAAGGGAGAGGAAAAGAGGAGTAAAGAGAGAGGAAAAGAGGAGTAAAGGGAGTGGAAGAAGTTGGAGGGAAAGAGGAAAGAGGAGGGGGAAGGAGGAGGGGATGTGAAAGAGGAGGGGAAGGAGTAGGGGAAGAGGAAAGAGGAAAGGGAAGGAGGAGGATGGAAAGTGAAACAAGGGAAAGGAAGGGGGAGTGAGAGAAAAGGAAAGAGAGAGAGAGAGGGGAAGGAAGAGAGAGAAAAAGAAAGAGGGAGGGGAAGGAAGAGGAGGAAAATATACAGGAGAAGAAGAGGGGAGAGAAGTGGAAAGGTTAGGGATTAGAACACTCCTGAGACGGGATCCAACCGCCCGCTTGGGGAATGTTTATCACTCCAATGACCTTGTCCCACTACCCTACGACCTCCCTGCTCGATCTCGTCCTTCATCTGTACAATTATCTGCATCAGGACAATATTAGGGACACTGCGGGACATTGGTTTCTAAGACAATGAGTGCTGGACAGAAACTAACTATCTCCATGCTTAAATGTCCGCCAAATTTGGGGTTCGCATCCAGGTCTTTGAGATACATTGATTGCGAGGCGAATATGGTGTCTATGAAGTCACCAGTCAGATAGATATAAAGACTGATAGATAGATAGATAGATAGATAGACAGATAGATGGGTAGATAGATAGACTGATAGATAGATAGATAGATTGATGGATGGATAGATAGATACTGAGGGTTCAAGAGGATGGCTATTTATATACAGAGGAAGATGCGATCATAGACAATACATATGACGTAGGAAGAGGAAAGAGAAGGGAGGAGGAGGAAGAGAGGGGAGGAGGAGGGAGAGAGGAGGGGAGGAGGAAGGAGAGGGAGTGAGGAGGGAAGGAGGAAGGACAGGGAGAGAGGAGGAGGAGGAGGAAGGGAGAGGGAGAGAAGGAGGGAGGGAGGTAAGATTGTTGTCTTGATGGGGAAATTAATGATGTGGCTGATGATGACAAACGCCCCTCTCACCCCTACAACCCCTCTTAACAACTGCCATGACCCTATTTAGTCCACTCTTGCTCCTACCAGACGATTTTATTAGGCACAGAAAACCCCTCTCTTACTGAAAGGGTTAATGGAGGGTAATAGTAGTAGTAGTAGTAGTAGTAGTAGTAGTAGTAGTAGTAGCCAATCTTTTCACTGTACTTCTTGCCTAGGTGATATAGAGGGAAGCCTTCACGTGGTGGCACCAATTTGACTGGGTGGTGGAGCTGAATGGCAGGGAAATATGGGAAGGAATGAAGGAGGAATGAACAAAAAGAAGCCAGTAATGAAGGCAAGGTGAATGATGAATGGCTGAGGAGAAGAGAGAGAGGCCGAATAAGAGGCTTGAAAGACGAAGGGGTTATACAAAGGTTCCTCAGTTCTTCACCATCCCCTAAAAGGAAGATGATGAACTGAAGAAGAAGGATAGGTTACGCTTGCTGTACAGTTGGTGCGAGTTCAGATCCTGGGGTTGCAATTACTACTACTACTACTACTACTAGTACTACTACTTCTGCTACTACTACTACTACTATACTATATTCACCTTAACTTGGCCCAGATTTTATCCTTTTGCAGCTTATTATTTTCATGTAGCTCAGTGGTAGAAAAAGACAATACTACGACTCTAGATCCTTCCCACAGCACTTCTTCGTGACTATCACCATATTCTAGTGCTTATCTCTTACAGCTTAGTACTGAAGATGGAGAGATGGCAATTTTAGGCCAAATTAAAGTGAACAGAACATAGTATTTTGGTTAACATTCTTTTTATTACTTCAGAATTAATGCTGGAGCCTGAGAGTGCCAATACTGCCTTCCTTAACCCTGAGAGAGAGAGAGAGAGAGAGAGAGAGAGAGAGAGAGAGAGAGAGAGAGAGAGAGAGAGAGAGAGGTGGGGGGGTTTGGCTTGGAGAAGAAAAAGAATTTGGCTGTGAACCAAGTAGAAGGACAGGGTGGTGGATGATATGACTGTGTGTGTGTGTGTGTGTGTGTGTGTGTGTGTGTGTGTGTGTGTGTGTGTTTGCTCGTTGCTGAGTAGGGACAGGAAGACAGGAAGAAAGGTCACTGTTTCTTGCCAACCATCTGACGCTTCTTCAACATTGTCCTCTTCTTTCTTCATTTTTTTTTTTGTCATTCTCTAACTGTACCTCCAAATATTCTGTCGTTCCCACAATTTTCTTCATCAACCTTCACCATTTTTTTATTATCTCATTTTCCATAATTTTTTTTGACCTCCCATCATATTTTTCATTTTCCATGCCATCCTCATCGTTCCTTCCTCATTTTTCTGGTTATTTTTCTCACCTAATTTCCTCCAAAAGCTTCATTATTTTTACATATTTTTCTCATTTCAATATACCCTTTCTTTTTCAATATAATTCTTGTCATTAAACCTTTACCTATTATTTGATTTTTTTACTCTATCTTTCGTCATTTATGTCAAGGCCATTTTCTGACTTCATTTTTTTTCATAAACATCTTTATTGTTCATTTTTTCCCTACTGCTGCTCTCTCTCACCTGTCTCTGTCTGTCTGTCTGTTTGTCTGTCTCTCTGTCTCTGTCTGTCTGTCTCTCTGTCTGTCTCTCTCTCTATCTTCCCTCATTTTCGTCCTGGGTGAAAAGTGGTAGTGGTGGTGATGAGGAGTGAGGATGTTGATGGTGGTGGTGAGTGAGGATGGTGATGGTGGTGAGGAGTGAGGATGGTGATGGTGGTGGTGAGGAATGAGGATGGTGATGGTGGTGGTTGTGGTGGTGGTAGTGGTTGTGGTGGTGGTGAGTGAGGAGTGATGGTGGTAGTTGTGGTGGTGAGTGAGGAGTGATGGTAGTAGTTGTGGTGGTGGTGGTGGTGGTGGTGAATGAGGAGTGATGATGGTGGTAGTTGTGGTGGTGGTGGTGGTGGCAGTGATAAAGATTTGTGACGCAACTCCAACCAAACTTCCCACATGCGTCACTGGCACTTCACTCTTCACACTTCATTACTACACTTCACCCTCTCACTCTTCATACTCTCTCACACTACATTCTTGCCTTTTGATAGCACACCTCACTCTTCCTACTCACACTTCCTACATGTTTTACTAGAATACAGTACCACACTTCACTCTGCCACACTTCACTCTACCACACTTCACTCTCTCACACTTCATTATTTTACTCTCACACTTCACCCTCTCACACTTCTCTTTTATCATATACTACCACACTTCTCTCTCATACTACATTCACACTTCATTTGTCACACTTCTTTACCACACTTGCAGCGTTTTATGTCATACTGAACTCTCTCTCTCTCCTTCGCACACACACACACACACACACACACACACACACACACACACACACACACACACACACACACACACACACACACACACAACTTTCATCTACTCTTAACACCAAAGACAAAGAAAACTCTCTCACTCTCTCAGTCTTCAACCCCCCCCCTCTCTCTCTCTCTCTCTCTCTCTCAGCCAGCATACAGGAATTCCCAGTTCGTAAAGTTAGGGCAATTTCCACCCCTCCCCCCTCTTCAAAAACTGCTAGTCAAATTGTTTTAAAAGTATGAAGGCAACTTGGAATTAATATGAAAGTGGCTTGGTACTAATTTTTTCTTTCTTATATATCTTTTTCTCCCCATCTCCCCGTCCCTCCTCCCCAGTTTGCTGTATAACCTTCCTCTACTCTCCCCTATCATAGGCTCCTTCTCTTCTCCCCTCCTGTTCTCCTCCCTTCCCCCCCCCTCCCTCACAAACCTCCTCTCCTCCCCTACTTTTCTCTCCCCTCTCTCCTTCTCTTCCCTTCTCTCCTTCCCTCCCTTTCTCTCCCCTCTCTCCTCGTCTTCTCTCCCCTCTCTCCTTCTGTTCCCTTCCATCCTTCGCAATCTTCTCTCTTCACCTCCTCTTATCTCCCCTCTCTTCTCTTCAACCTTCCCTCCTCTTTCCCTTTCTCTCCCCTCTCTCCATTTCTCCTCACTCCCCAACTCTTCCTTCTTCCATTCTCTCCTCCTTTCATTCCCTCATAGTTAGTTTTCGGTGAAGCAATCAGTCTTGAAAGGGCCATTAGTTTTGTTGCTGTCTGCTTTCCTTTATACCCAATTTCTCCTTTCATTCCTCCTCTTCCTTCTCCTTCCTTCCTTCTCTCCTTTCTATCATTCCTCTTCTATCAGTCTCCCATCCTTCAATTTTTCACTCCTTCCATCCTTTCACTCGTCCTTCTCTCCATGTGTTTCTCCTTCATTTCTTTCCACGGCAATTTCTCTCCTTCCCTCACTATACCGCAAGTCTTCGTCCCTCCTCCTCTTCCTCCTTGCCCTTTGACCCTTCCTCCCTCCCTCCCCTCCCCCTAATTCCCTCCCCTCCTCTCCCTCCCTCCCTTCCTTCCTCTCTCTCGCTCTCTCTCTCCCCACCTCCTGTTATCGTGTTCTAAAATTCCTATGATTACTAAGTCTTTCTGTTAAAATTCAGGCCAGACCACGTAGGAAGGAGCTCGGGGTCTGTGTGATCTGTGTATCTATATGTCTATCTATCTGTCTATCTATCTATCCATATGTTTATCTGTCTATATATCTATGAACCTATTTTTCAGTAAAATTCCTTCTTTCTCCCTCTCGTACTCTCTCTCCTCTTCCGTCCTGTCCTCCCCTCCAGTCTCTCTTCTCCCCATCTTCCTTCATCCTCCTCCCCTACCCTCCTTCCAGTCCCTTCCCTCCTGCTCTCCCCTCCACACTCTTTTTCCTTCCCTATTCTTTCTACCCATCTCTCTAATCTCCCCTCCTTCTTCCCCCTTTTTTCCTCCCTCCAGTCTTTCTCTCTCCCTCCCCATTTCCTCCTCCCCCTTCCTCAGCTTATCTTCATCCTTCCCCCTTCTCTCTCTCTCTCTCTCTCTCCTTCATCCCTAATTCTTCCTCCTTTACATATTCTTCCCTCCCTCCAGTCTTTCTCCCTCCCCATTTTCTTCCTCTTTCCTCACCTTGACCTCTGCCCCCTCTCCCTCCCTATCCCTCCCCTCTCACCACCCCTCCCCAAGTCCCTTTCCCCTACTCACCTCCAACCACAATACCCTTACGAACATACAATCACCCATATGTGCGAAAAATTACTGTATGTGTTTTGTGTCTAGCTGTGAGTATTATGAATTGTAACACACACACACACACACACACACACACACACACACACACACACACACACACACACACACACACGTCCTCTAATTCTCACGTTATTACTATGATTATTATTACTCAACATTACTATACCTTCTCGATTTTATGTTCACTGAAAATACTAATAATTCCCTTCCTTTACTAAACTCTTTATTTTTTGCAGGTAAGTTGTGCTCTCCTCTTACAGTACTACAAGCCTCGTAAGTACAAAAGCACACTTAATGTACATGTTCAGGGACAGTCTTCTCGCTGCGTTGTCTTGTCTTCCATATTTGTCACTCTTCCCCAAGCGACAGTGTGTGTGTGTGTGTGTGTGTGTGTGTGTGTGTGTGTGTGTGTGTGTGTGTGTGTCCTCTCAAAAATAATGCACGCAACATCTTCCCTAATTCCGATTCCTCCTTCTCGTACTCGTGTGTGTGTGTGTGTGTGTGTGTGTGTGTGTGTGTGTGTGTGTGTGTGTGTGTGTGTGTGTGTGTGCTCTCAAAAATAATGCACGCAACATCTTCCCTATATCTCATTCTCCCTAAAAGACAGTATCCTTCCTTCTCTTATTCCTGAGAGAGAGAGAGAGAGAGAGAGAGAGAGAGAGAGAGAGAGAGCAATTTATGGGAGAGTACATACAACAATAGATGCTTTCTTAATGATAGGTTTCTCTCTCTCTCTCTCTCTCTCTCTCTCTCTCTCTCTCTCTCGGTCATTCAACTCCCAATAATTACTTTCCTCCCTTGCCCTCCACTAACCTATCATCATCATCATCATCATCGTCATCATCATCATCCCTTACAGTAGATAGAAAAGTAGATAGATGCATAGTTAAATGTATCTATTTCTATCTATTTTTCTCTATCTATCTAAAGTTGACAATAAAGAAAATGGATAGACAGACTGGCAGTGAAAAATATCAGTGGTATATTGAGAGAGAGAGAGAGAGAGAGAGAGAGAGAGAGAGAGAGAGAGAGAGAGAGAGAGAGAGAGAGAGAGAGAGAGAATAAAACACTAATATATCCACAACACAACCTTTCATATTCTTCCCAAAACAATTCAGTATTTTAGAGAGAGAGAGAGAGAGAGAGAGAGAGAGAGAGAGAGAGAGAGAGAGAGAGAGAGAAATAACAAAAAATATCATGTGGAAGTTAAATCG
Source organism: Coenobita brevimanus (assembly GCF_032717465.1). NCBI lineage: Eukaryota > Metazoa > Arthropoda > Malacostraca > Decapoda > Coenobitidae > Coenobita > Coenobita brevimanus. The sequence goes on from NC_137034.1 coordinate 4,783,397, forward strand.
ACAGAGTGATGCTGAGAATCTGGCCAGGAAATTAAAGATAGTGAGAGAGTGGGCCAGCATAAATTAAAGTGAGAGGGGGAGAGAGAGAGAGATAGCTTATATGAGCGAGGGAGGACGGGAATGAATTTCTTGAGGAGGCGTGTGTGAGCTAGTTTTAATTTGTAACTGAGTAAGCGAGGAATTAGAGTGAATGAGGTGTGATGGGGAATGATATGAAAGAAGAAAAGAAGAGGATGATGATGATGATGATGAGGAGGAGGAGAAGAAGAAGAAGGAGGAGAAGAAGAAGAGGGAGGAGGAGGAGGAGGAAAGGGAAAAGGAAGGGAATGATAATGGGAGGAAGAGGGAGTCAGAACTTTCCCAGCCTGAGAGAGAGAGAGAGAGAGAGAGAGAGAGAGAGAGAGAGAGAGAGAGAGAGGGAGAAATATACAGACCACGCAGACTTTACGGCGGTATCTAGACGACCCGACCATAGTAGAAATGGAAAAAGTTATTTCTTAGTTAGAGAGAGAGAGAGAGAGAGAGAGAGAGAGAGAGTAATTTGAGAAAGCAGCTGAGGTTTCAAGCTATCACCATACCTGCTAACACTACCATAACTACACCTACCACTACTACCACAACCACTAAAACAACTACCATCTCCACAACCAGAACCTCCACCACCACTACCACAACAACCATCACTATACCCACCACAACTACCTCCATACCCCCCACCATCCCCATCACCACCACCACAACAACCATTTCCACCACCACCACGATCACTACACAGAACCATCAACTACTACCACCACTACCACCACCACCACACCACCACAGTAGCCTTCCATACAGTTCTCCTAAGTGAATGTCTTTCTTGTATTCATCCATTATACAAACACCTCACACCTTTTTTTTTTCCCATTTCCACTGGTTATTTCCTTCAATAATCTTTTACCTTGCTCTCCTGACCTCTATAACAGAAGCTCTAATAATTCTCTATAACAAAAGCCAGCTCTATAATTTCAGGAAAGAGAGAAATAAAGAGGAATGAAGGTGTAGGGGACTGGAATGTGTGAGAGAGGAAGAGGGGAGAAGCGTACTAATGGTAACAAAGAGGATGAAAGGGACACTGGAGAGAGAGAGAGAGAGAGAGAGAGAGAGAGAGAAGAGGTGGAAAGGAGAAAAATGAGATTGAGGAAGAGGAGAATGTATGAAGTAAAATATGTGAGAATAATACAAGGGTGACAGTAGGCAGTGTGAAGGGGAAAGAAAGAGAGAAAGAGTGAGGGGGAGGACGAGTAGTAGGGATGGGGGAGAGAGAGGGGGGGAGCTGGGATGAAGAGGGAAGGGAATGGGGAAAGAGTGGGTGGTGTGAGGGGGGAATAGAAAGAGAAGGTGAGGGGGGAGACGAGCATTAGGGATAGGCTAAAGAGGAGGAGAAGGGGGAGAAAGGATGGGGGAGAGAGGAGTGGAGGGGTAATAGGGTTGGGGAGGAGAGAGGGGGAAGGGGATAGGAATGGGGGAGGAGGGGAGGGGAGGGGGTGAAGCCAGACACAAGCTCAAAGTCATATCGATCTTACGGGGCGAAGTCAAGTCCCGGAGACAAGATCTGCTATTGCCTACACACCTTGCTTGATTGGCCAGGTGTATCAGTCCAGGTACGGTCATTGTATTAAGTGGAGGGGATTCGTAATGCCTCTTCCTTGGCGATTTATTCTGTGTTCCACCATCATCATCAACAGTAACAACAATCATCATCATCTTCATCATCATCATCATCATCATCCAACATAATAAGGGTTTGGTCTCAGGGTTACACAGCATCAAGTAACAAGGTCACGCGTCCCTATAACAATAATAATAATAATAATAATAATAATAACTGAGAACGTTAATGAGAGGCTAGTAATAAGATGACGCGGAGTCGTGGGAAATCTTTGAAGTTCTATTTATAAAAGATGACAACCAATTTATCAAGAGAGAGAGAGAGAGAGAGAGAGAGAGAGAGAGAGAGAGAGAGAGAGAATGTTGTAGAATGAAATATTTGGTATATTCCTTTTACTCTAACTTGGCTTAAAATTACCATCTCTCCATCACGAATGCTGAGCTGTAGCAATATTTATATTGAGAATATGATGGTAGTCACGAAGAAGTGCTATGAAAGGGTGTAAAGCCGCAACATCGTCTTTCCCTGCTACTGAGCTCCGCGATGCAGCCTGAAAACGGATGAAAATCTAGGCCAAGTTAAGGTGAAAGAACGATAGGTATATGAGTAAAGGAAAGCGTGTGTGTGTGTGTGTGTGTGTGTATATATATATATATATATATATATATATAGATATATATATATATATATATATATATATATATATATATATAGATATGTGTGTGTGTGTGTGTGTGTGTGTACACTACTCAGCCTATAACCTTAATCCCAGAGTCCTCCTACTCGCCAAACACCTTTACATGTCACCACTTTGACATTAAAGCCCACCGTCCATATTGAATACATACCAGAACTGTCTCATATAGAACTGGTGTGATGATATTAGTGAGGGTTTTTATGACATATCGGTGGACTTATGGAAAATGAGTAAAGTCTGTTTATACGAAATTCAATCCATCAAGCTGTTCTCTTCCCCTGCCTGAGATCGAACTAGCGTTATTTTAGACAGCAGACGACTTTCTAGCAACACATACCTATAAAAAACAATCTTATACGCGAGTTAAGCTTAGATCATGAATGTCCCTCTGGTGGCGACTTTTGGAAACCCCCCGCACGAGCCGCCATTGTTTGTTTACATTCTCGTTGAGGCGGGAACTGGAGACGGAGATTTCGGGATTCTGTTACTTCGGAGCATATTTCTTTCCCTTCTTGCATGACCTTTTTTTTTTTGTGTGTGTGTGGGGGGGCGACTATTGTTCCTTTGTGTGTGTGGTATATGAGTGTATTTTCTTGCTCTCCTTCCATCTATCTATCTATTTT
>NC_137034.1:4791367-4793867 GCF_032717465.1 Coenobita brevimanus
ACTTTAGCTGCAAATTCGCAGATGGTTTGGGGGAGGGAAGAACAGATGGAAGACAAACGGTGAAACATTAGTAGTAGTAGTGGTAGTAGTTGTAGTAGTTGTAGTAGTATTAGTAGTAGTAGTAGTAGTAGAGGTAGAGTTGGTTATTTGAGTATTGCTTCCACTGTACAAACTCCTTGGCATTCAGTGGAGCTCGAACCCACTCTAGAGCATCCCTTGAACGTAAATCCAATGCCAAATCGCAACAGGAACGATGCAAAGAAAAATTATCCCCAAAACCGTTCTTTGTAACCAGGAAATCTATGTAACGTAATGCCAACAAGACTAAATAAACAGGTGTATGGAACAAACGGGTGTCTATGTAACAGGGGTAAGTAACAGAGATGCATGGCGTTAAGAGAAAGGTCATTTATAGAGATCTGTGTTATAAGTGTGTGTGTGTGTGTGTGTGTGTGTGTGTGTGTGTGTGTGAGAGAGAGAGAGAGAGAGAGAGAGAGAGAGAGAGAGAGAGAGAGAATTACGTAACCTAGGAGCCTTATAAACCCCCTCACGGTCAGTCCAACTTTAGTATTTCCTTCCAGTTAAAGCCAGACGATTTTATTCAACAAAGAGGAGCCTGAGAGTGTCGATAGATTTCTGTAACTTTGCTTGAGTACAAAGGAATACAAGGGAGTGAGTGCAAAGGAGGCCAAAGGAATACAAGGGAGTGAGTGCAAAGGAAGGACAAAGGAATACAAGGGAGTGAGTGCAAAGGAAGGCCAGAGGAATACAAGGGAGTGAGTGCAAAGAAAAGCCAAAGGAATACAAGGGAGTGAGTGCAAAGGAGGACCAGCAGAAAAGAATCCGTTGGTACTTTCACGTCCGATTGTTGTGAGGTGGCTTGTGGTATCTATATTATGAGACTAGGACAAGGAGAGTGAAGGTAAAGGGGAGAGGAGAGGGGAGAGAGGGGTACAGGGGAGAGGAGGAAATGAGAGAAGGTGATGGGAAGGGAAGAGGGGAGGAAGTACTGAAGGAAGGTGACAAGGAAGGAAAGGGGAACGTGAAGGAGGGAGGGGAAGGGAAGAAGGGAGGAAAGGGAAGGGGGGGAAAGGGAAGGGGGAGAGAGGGGAAGGGGAGAGGAGATAGGTGCCAAGTAACGGGTTATGTGCTGTCTTATGCAACCTCTGACCTCTCTTTCTTTCTCTCTCTCTCTCTCTCTCTCTCTCTCTCTTTCTCTCTGATGGTTTCTCTTTTTTCCAGGTGACTCTCCATTTTTGTTTTTCTTTTTTCTTTACTCCCCTTTTTATCTTTTCCTTTCGTCCCTCTTTCTTTCCTCCCTTTCTCTTCCCTCCCTCCCACCCCTTGCCTCTCTCCCTCTTACATATGCTTCCCTTCACTCCCTCTCCCTATTACATATGTTCTTCCTTCCCTCCCTCCCTCCCTCCCTAATGCATCTCCCTTCCTCCCTCCTCTCTCCTTCCTCCCTCAGCCTCCACATCGCTTCCTGATCCTTCTTCTTTTCTTCCTTTCTCCCTTCCTACCTTCCATCCCTCCCTCCCTTTTTCCTCCCTGCCTCCCTCAATCCACGATGCATTTTCCTCTCTCTCTCTCTCTCTCTCTCTCTATTTTCCTTGGCGTCTTTCAAATGCTTCTTTCTCCCGTATTCCTTCCCTTCCTCCCATTCCTCATGCCTTCCTCCCCTCCCCTCCCTCCATCTTACTTTTCCCCCTCCTCCCCTCCCCTCCCCTCTTCCCTCCTATCCCCCTCCTCTCTCCTCTCCCCTCCACCTCCCTCCATATGTCTTCTTCCCATCCATCCGTCTAACATTTCCCCTTCCTGCTTCCCCCTCCCCTCCCCCACCTCCTGTCTCCCCTCACCTGTCTTATGCTGTCAGGTGAGGGTGACACGTGAGGGATTTCATGTACACACACACACACATACACACACACACACACACACACACACACACACACACACACACACACACACACACACACACACACACACACACATACTCGTATATGCACACAGTAACACATACCGGTACATAAATATACACATACACATACATACACACACTACCATGTACACATACAAACATACACACACATTAATGTACACAAATCTACCTATCTATATATCTGTATTTGTCTATCTATCTATCTATATATCTATTATCTGTCTGTACACACACACACACACACACACACACACACACACACACACACAGGCAGACAGACTTGGATACATACCTCTTGTGTACGGCTTCACGACTTAGTGTGTGCGTACGTTTTTGTATGTGCGTTTCTTTGTATGTATGCGTGTGCGTGTTTGTGTGAGTGTGTGTATATATGTGCGTATGAGTAACTTTGTGTGTATCTGTTCAAATATGTTTTACTATTGTGTGTGTGTGTGTGTGTGTGTGTGTGTGTGTGTGTGTGTGTGTGTGTGTGTGTGTGTGTGTGTGTGTGTGTGTGTGTGTGTTGAAGCATGTGAAGTAGGGCGTCTTCATGATACG
>NC_137034.1:4798867-4831367 GCF_032717465.1 Coenobita brevimanus
AGGAGAAAGGGAAGATGGAGGACAGGAGAGAAAAGGGAAGGAGGGAGAGGAGGGAAGGAAGGAGGAGGAGGAGGAGGGAGGGAGAGATGAGAGCCACTTTAAGATGGGCTTGTTATGTCCCGTTGTTGAGGAGACAGATGAGACGATAGTAGTATAGTAGCAGTAGTAGTAGTAGTAGTAGTAATAGTAGCAGTAGTAGTAGCAGTAGCTGTGGTGGTGGTGGTGGTGGTGGTGGTAGTGGTTGTGGTAGTTGTGGTGGTAGTTATTTCGTAATTTCGTGTTAACTTTCTGTAAAACTCATCCAGCTTTTCATTTGCTCTCACTCAGACAACTCCCCCCATCTCCCTCCCTCACTCCTCTCCCCCCTTACCTCCCTCTCCCCCACTCTTTCCCCCTCTCACTCTTTCTCACCCACTCCTCTCCTCTCTATCCCCTCCCTCCCTACTGCTCTTCCTCCCTCACCCTTCATTTCTCTCTCTCTCTCTCTCTCTCTGCGGATGTTGAGTTTCCGTCAGCCTCACACACACAAACACACCCTTATCTCTTTGCCACACACCCACCACACACCTGCCTCACCCACTCACCTGCATCACCCACATTCCTACCTCACTCACACACCTGCCTCACTCATACACCTCTCACCCACACACCTGCCTCACCCACACACCTGCCTCACCCACACACCTGCCTCACCCACATTCTTGCCTCACTCATACACCTGTCTCACCCACACACCTGCCTCACCCCCACACACCTGCCTCACCCCACATTCTACCTTTACCTCGCAATCAATGGAATTTTTCTTTTTTTATATTCTTTTATCAATAACTCTTCTCTAGATTATTTCCTCCCTGTCTTCTTTTTTGCCATGAAGAAAGGGAATGATTGGAGTCGATATTAAAAGTGTGTGTGTGTGTGTGTGTGTGTGTGTGTGTGTGTGTGTGTGTGTATCCCTCTCCCATTGCATGACCTTCACTGACATAAACATCAAAACAAACAACACCTCGTAAGCAAGACATAAACAAACAACAAACAAGGAAGGTAAACACAGACGAGGAGGGAGCCAAGGTCGTGGGTCGAAGGATATGTGAATACCTTTTACTTAATTACTTTTCTATATTTCCTATTTTTTCCTGACGATTATCAAAAATACACTTAACACTTCAGCTAAGCATGAAGTGTATTTGAAGTGTATTGGCCAATCTGTATACTGAGACATTGTGTTTTGTGTACTCTGGGGACGGCTCTCGATGCTTTTGTGAGGAGTGATGGTTTTGGCAAGTTACACACACACACACACACACACACACACACACACACACACACACACACACACACACACACTTGGCTATTGTTTGCACTCCTCCCACTTTCTTTCTCTCTCTCTCTCTCTCTCTCTCTCTCTCAAGGAAACACGAAACTTGGTCCTTCTTTCCTCACTCAACTTCCTCAAAACTAGTCAAATGTGCCCTTTCAGACCGATGATCTAGAGTTTCAGAGGGAGAGAGAGAGAGAGAGAGAGTAAAGGAGGGCAAACAATAGCTAAGTCAGTGTGTGTGTGTGTGTGTGTAGACGAACAATAGGCTCTATCTTTCTATAACCAGACGTCTTAATCTCGTTAGAGGTGGCCAAAAACTAATTGCCTCCATGTCACCCTGTCCCCCGCCATTTCGCTGCCTTCCCCCCAGCTCACACACCCCTCTCTCGTATACCTCTCCAGTCCATCCCTCCATCTCATTTACCTCTCCACTCCATCCCTCCATCTCATCCTCGGTCTCCCCCTCCCACTCCCACCCTCCACTTCATTCAAATGCGAGGAAGTATTCTCTATAAATCCCACAAAAAAGTGGATTAGTAAAATGTGGAGAGCATCTAACAGAGTGGAGTTGGGGTGGAAGTGGTTATGTCTGAGAGAGAGAGAAAAAAAAAAATGGAAAGAGACGATGAAAAAAGTTGGTTACAAAGAATTAGTCACCAAAAATGATATTGAAAAGTGGATAAAAGAATACGGATTTTGTCAGAGTGGGGGAAGGTTGGAAGTGGATGAGAAAAGAAATGGACTATGAATATGTGGATAAACATAGTGGAAATCATTTAAAAGGGTGGAGGAGGGGTGGAAATGGATGAGAAAAGAAGTAGACTAAGTATATGTGAGTGGAAATAATCTAACAGGGTGAGGGAAGGGTGGAAGTGGATGTGGCTGGGAGAGGAAGAAGTGGATGAAGAATAAGTGGATTAAACAAGGTGGAAATCGTCTGACATTGTGGAGGAAGGGTGGAAGTGGATGTGGCTGGGAGAGGAAGAAGTGGATGAAGAAGAAGTGCATAAAACAAAGTAGAAATCGCCTGACAGGGTGGAGGAAGGGTGGAAATGCTGGGGGACTCTGACACATTGCTCTTGGGATGTGGAACAGACTCTCCCCCAAGCAAGGACTCTCCCTCTGTGTATTATAATCAATCCAGTTAACCAAGTGAGCATCTAGTATCGTCCCTCCTTGAGCTTTCACCCTGTTTTCTTTTAGCTTTTTTTCTTTATTTTCTTTCCCTGACTTCTTTTTTCTTTAAACTATTTTTTCTATATCTGAGGCAATAAGCAGATGAATTTCTTTTCCTTTCAGCTTCAGGTCATTTTTTGTTTTCCTTCTTTCAGCTCTTTTCTTTCTTCTCAGTTTCTTTTCTTTCTTCCTTTCAGCCTGTGTTAATTTTTTTTTTTAGGGGGTAACTAATATTTTCTACATATATTTTTTTTCTTTCTTTTGTCATTCTATTGTCTCTTCTTTTTCACACTTACATTTATAACTATGACTGTTCTGTGTGTGTGTGTGTGTGTGTGTGTGTGTGTGTGTGTGTGTGTGTGTGTGTGTGTGTGTGTGTGTGTGTGTGTGTGTGTGTGTGTGTGTGTTCTTACCTAATTGTATCTTTACAGTAATGAGTCAAGCTCGTACTGTCCCGTGTCTTAGACCATATTTATCGTACATATCCTTAAATTTGTGAATTGTTTTGGCACACACTATTTCATTCGGTAGTGCATTCCATTGATCAATTGCTCTGTTTGGGAAACTGAATTTCCTTACGTCTTTATCACCTCTCTTCTTATGCAGTTTTTTGCAGTGTCCACTTGCTGATGCTTCTCCATATGTTAAGTAATCATTTATGTCTATTTTCTCCTTTCCTGATATGCACTTATATAGCATTATCATGTCACCTCTTTTCCTTCTCTCCTGTAGTGTTGGTAGATTCAGTTTATTTAGTCTTTCTTCGTAGCTTAGGTCCCTTAAGCTTGGTATCCATCTTGTAGCGGCCCTTTGAACTTTTTCAATCTTATCTATGTGCTTTTTGAGATGAGGACTCCAGACTACTGATGCATATTCCAGGGTTGGTCTAATGAATGATGTTATTATCCTTCTTAGCATGTCTTCATTTATGTATGTGAATGCTATTCTCATATTTGCAGGCAGTGTATACATGTTCCGTACCTTCTCGCTGATGTGGTCAGCCGCAGATAGTCTGTTATTGATAATCACACCTAGGTCTTTCTCTCTTTCTGATGTGTATAGGGTTTTATTTCCTATTGTGTGTGTGTGTGTGTGTGTGTGTGTGTGTGCGAATTTCTTCTTGGTCGACTTCTTCCAACCATCCTCTCTCTCTCTCTCTCTCTCTCTCTCTCTCTCTCTCTCTCTAATTACACATACATTTTCTACTATAATTCATACAGGTAATGAGGCACAGGTAATCAAGGTATGGGCAGGTGTGCAAGGCGTCATCTGCTCTGTGTTTTCTACCTGTGTCAGCTGTTAGGTAGGCGGGAGGGCACACCATCCACTCACTCGATGTAGTACTGAGTTTAGGTAACCAGTGACAAATAGTTCACTGTAACCCCGGAAGCCATTCACTACTCTGGGTGGTAACCATAGGAGCGCCTACCATCCACTCACTCAATGTAGTGCTGTGTTCAGGTGACTATACTGACAAATAGTTCACAGTAATCCAAGAAGCCATTCACTACGCTGGGTGGTAACCATATAGCCAAATGTCGCCTGGTGGTATAGTAAGTTAAGGACACTCAGACCAGATGGGGGCTGCAAGGTCTTATATCCGAGGTCTTTTGGGGTCTATTGCTCACATAATGCCACTCAGGGGGGGGTGAGGCTGGTCACTCTAGTCTTAAATATTTGGACTGAGTAGCCTATACCCGGGTCCTTAAACAAAAAAGGAATGAATTATAGATAGATGGATGGATAGATAGATAGATGGATGGTTGGATGGACAGATGGATGGATGGATGGATGGCTAGATGGATGGATGGATGGATGGATGGATGGACATATGGATGAATAGATATAGACATACAGATAGATAAATAGATAGATGGATGGATGGATGATGGATGGATAAAGTCAGACATATGGACAGACAGATAGACAGATGGCTGGATGGATAGACAAACAGACAGATAGACAGATGGATGGATGTCAGTTGTTAGGAGAAGGTGGATCAGAATGTAAACAATACTTTGGAGGTATCGGAGGCTGGGGCTATTTCGGTTCCCGGTTTATTGGAGGTGGATTCGGCGTTCTGATTACACGGTTTTCTTTCGCTTTCGTTCCCCGCGCCGGAGTCTCGTATTTAGCGGCCGAATGCGATTTTTATCCGAACGCGTGTTGTTCTCAAACTTGATTGGGTCGAGATTGTATGAGGCCGTATTCTCCCGTGGGCCGAGTTTGAATGACCCAGAGTTCCTTAATGTCGCTGGGTGGAGAGAGAGAGAGAGAGAGAGAGAGAGAGAGAGAGAGAGAGAGAGAGAGAGAGAGGAGGAGGAGGGAAGTTGAAGGATACAAACGAGAGATGAGATAGAGAAGTGGAGAGAGAGAGAGAGAGAGAGAGAGAGAGAGAGAGGAGGGGGAGGGAAGTTGAAGGATACAAACGAAAGATGAGAGAGAGAGAGAGAGAGAGAGCAGCGTTACCAAACAGATCGTGATGTTGTGGAGAGTTGGCAACGCTGTTTCTCTCCTGATCCATACTGAGGAGGAGGAGGAGGAGGAGGAGGAGGAAGAGAAGGAGGAGGAGGAAAGAAAATTAAGCGTGGGAAGAGGATGTGAAAAAGGATGAGGATGAGGAAATGGAGGAAAAGAAATCTTGTGGAGGTGAAGGAGAAGGACGAGAAAGGAGCTAGGGATCGAGAAGAAGGCAGACAGACAGACAGACAGGTACAAAAGGACAGATCAATCGACAGACAGATAGACAGATAGATAGATGGGCAGATAGATACAAGAGAAATTACTGTCTATTTCCTTTTATAATGTCAGACTTTCTTTTCTTAGTCACGTGATTTTCTCTTCCTGTCCTTAATACCGCATCATTTTCTCTCATTTGCTGCTTCCTGGCTCTCTCTCTCTCTCTCTCTCTCTCTCTGTTAATTTATCCGTCTACCTCTCTGTGCATCTCTCTATCTGTCCGTCTATCTATCTATCTATCAATTTATATATAACAAATTAACTCTATCTACCAATCTATTCAAATGGCAATAGCTTTAGTCAACCTCTTCTGCCTACCTACCTATGAATCTACCTGCCTACCTACCTATCAATCTGCCTGTACCTGTCTCTATATTTCTATCTATCTATCTACAGTATCTATCTATCCATCTACCTACCTACCTATCTATCTATCTATCTATCCATCCATCCATCCATCTACCTACCTACCTACCTACCTACCTATCTATTCCTTCATCCATGCATCTATCTACCTACCTATCTATCTATCTGTCTATCTATCGACCTGTGCGGCTAATTATCATAGTCAAGGTGTGGCATCCTAATTAATGCAGATAGTCATTATGTGCCTAATGGGAGTAATTATAAAAGATGGCGCTGCAGAGAGAGAGAGAGAGAGAGAGAGAGAGAGAGATCGGTAAGTAGACCTGCCTAAATGGATAGATAAATGGATGGATGGATGGTTCGATGGATGTATGAAGGGAAAGATAGGTAGGTAGGTAGGTAGGTAGGAAGGTAGGTAGGCAGATGGATGGATGGATGGATAGACAGGTAGATAGAAAGATACGTAGGTAGGTAGGAGAGAGAGAGAGAGAGAGAGAGAGAGAGAGAGAGAGAGAGAGACAGACAGACAGACAGACAGAGACAGAGCAAAGAAAATCAAGAAAAATAAAGACAGAAAAATTACTAACAGAAGAAAAAAAAAATCATAATTCCTACTAATTAATCTCAGGTGGCTCGTCGTGGCTGTAGCTTCGTGCCAAATAAAAAGAAAAAAACGAAAACTCTTGGTGAAAATTAGTGAAATGCAAAACACTCCTGGGAACACGTCATATATGCACCAAATTGTATCGTTCAGAGTGACAAGTTTTCGCTCATGTGATTCTGACAGGTCCCAGTTTCTATTATTATTATTATTGTTATTATTATTATTATTATTGTTATTGTTATTATTATTATTATTATTATTATTATTTTGGACAGGGGTGCAATTACTGTGTGAGTACTGAAGTGTGAGCATTTTTCTTAGGGATTCTTTGTGGGCATCTTCTTGTGAGCATTTTTCTAGCGGTAGAGAGAGAGAGAGAGAGAGAGAGAGAGAGAGAGAGAGAGAGAGAGAGAATAAATCCTAGAGGAGCGAGGGAAGGAAGGGAAGCATGTTTATGTGTCACTGGAGACGCTTGGAGGGTAGGGGGAGGGGAAGGGAGAAGGAGAGGAACGGAGGGAGTAAAGGGAACAGAAGAGAGAGGGAAGGAGAGAGGTGAGAGAAAGAAGGAGAAAGGAGAGAGAGAAAGCTGGAGATCAGGAAGAAAGAAGGGACGGGGGGAGAGGAAGGAGAGGAGGAAGAGACGGGGAGGGGGTGAGAGGGAAGATTGGAAGGAGAGAAGGGAAAGGAAGGAAAGATGGGAAAGAAAGGAGAGAAGGAGAGAAGGGAAGGAGAAGAGTGAAGGGAAGGAAAGAGAGAAGGGAAGGGAAGGGAAGCGAAGGGGAGAAGGGAAAGGAGAGTGTGAAGAACGAGGGGAGACGAGGCCTGCTTTCCTCTTTTCCACCTCCCCTCTACTCCCCTCCCCTCCCTCCCACCCCATCATTTCCTTTCGTCACATCATCTTCTTCCTTAGTTCCTCCTTCACTTCCTTCTTCACCTTCTCCTTTTACCTCAAACGTGTCATCTTCTTTCATTATTTTATCATTTTTTCCTTCATTTCCCTATCATCAATTTCTTCTTACTTCTTGTCCATCATCATATTTTTCTTCATTTTTTGCTTCTTTCATTTCCTCCTCTTTCTCTTTCTTCTCTTCCTCTTCCTCAAGATCATTTTTGTCTTTCCTCTAATCATCACTCGCTCTCCAAATTTCTCTTTTACAATCACTTCTCAGTTTCTACCTCCTCCTCCTCCTCTTCTTCTTCTTCCTCCTCCTCCTCTTCTTCTTCTTCCTCCTCCTCCTCTTCTTCTTCTTCCTCCTCCTCCTCCCCTCTTCTTCTTCCTCCTCTTCCTCCCATATTCATCTTTCATCACCGTTTTCTTCCTTACCTTCTTCATGTTATTATTATTATTATTATTTTTTTCATCAGTTCCTTCCTTGCTTCCCAATTTCTCATCCTTCTCATTTTGCTTCCTGCACCTCTCTTCTCTCTCTTCCTCCCCCTCTCTCTTCCCCTCCTTCCTCCTCTCTCCTTTCCTCCTCCTCTTCTCTTTGCTTCCCATCAACTCTCTTCTTCGCTCCTCTCTCTCCCCTTCCTTTCTCCTCTCTCCTTTCCTCCGACCCTCTCCTTCTCCCTCATCCTCTCTCTTCCTCTCCCCTACATCCTCATTTCCTCTCAACTCAGCTCTCTCTCTCTCTCTCTCTCTCTCCACCTCTATCCCCTCGTCGCCTCTACACCATCCCTCTTATTCCTCCCCTTCCTTCCTTCCCTCTCACTCCCACTTTCCCTCCTTCCCTCTTTCCTCTCTCCCCTTTCCCTCCTTCCCTCTCCCACTACCATTTCCCTCCTTCCCTCTCTCCCCTTTCCCCTCTTACCCTCCTTTCATTCTCTCCTTTTCCCTCTCTCCCCTTTCCCTCCTTCCTTCCCTCCCTCCCTCCATTCTTCCCTCCTTTCCTCCTCCCTCTATCCCATCTTTCCCCTTTCACTCCTTCCCTCCCTTCCTCCCTCCTTTCTTCCTTCCCTCCCTCCTTCACCGCCTAAGGGAGAGGAAGCACCATCTTTTAAACTTCCGGCCACATCGATTCCCTTTGGAGTTTTCGGAGCCCAGCCTTGTCGCCACCACAATCAGAAATATTGAACATTTTTATTGGTAGCCGAGTCCGTAGTGCTCCGAATTCTCCTTGACCTTAAAGGGTAATAATTCGGATCGTATTCAAGTTGCTTTGGATATTTCGTAACTACTATTCCTCGGCGATTTATTTTAATGCTGTGACTGGATTTTTCGTTACTATTCCTAAGCGATTTATTTTAGGATAGTATTGTAAGCGATTCTGAATATTCCGTAATGACTATTCCTAAGCGATTTACTTTGGATATTTCGTAACTACGACTCCTCGGCGATTTATTTTAGTGCTGTGACTGGATTTTTCGTTACTGTTCCTAAGCGATTTATTTTGGGATAGTATTATAAGCGATTTTGGATATTCCGTAAAGTCTATTCCTAAGCGATTTATTTATTTATTTATTGTATGTCACTGATAAACACTTTACTGTTTATTTTCTTTATCGACATGGCTCCATCAGTAACACGGAAGACGATACTGAGGTACAATGTTATAAATAAATAGCTATGGAAAAGGTGTTAGGGTCCACTACAGCTAGGGGAACGAACCTGAATTTGGACACAGTGGCGAAGGGGTTAAAGGGACCGAAACAACCAGCTATGGAGAAGAAAAGGAGCCGAATTTTAAGGATCTACCCGAAAGCGATTGTTTGGCCTGACCGAGAGAGGGTGGTGGGTTGTGGTTGATGGTGGGGGGGAGGGAAACAGCTGACACATGTATATTTCTCCCCCTCTCCTTCCCTTCCCCCTCCCCCCTACTTCCTCGATCTTCCCCTCCTTGCCTAGACTACCCCCTTGCCCCCTTTTTTACCTTCCTATTTACCCCTTTCCCTTTCTTGTACCTAGCTTGCCTCCTCACCCCTTCCTTTCTCTCTTTTCCCTCCCCTCGCTCTCTCTCCCCTCTTACCCCTCCCCTAACTTCTCACTTTCTCCCCTCTCTTACCCCTCCCCTCACCTTCCCTCCCCTCCTGTCCCTCCCCTACCTTCTCCTGCTCTTACCCCTCCCTTTCTTCCTCTCACTCTTACCTACCTCTTCCCCGTCTCCCCTACTCTCTCTCTCTCTCTCTCTCTCTCTCTCTCTCTCTCTCATCTTCCTTCCCCTCTTATCTCGTCCTTTCCCACCTCTCATACCCCTTACATTCTGTCTCTTCCCCTCTTCCTCCTCTCCTTGCTTTCCCCTTTCTCTTCCACCCTCACCAACTCCCACTTCCCCAACTTCCTCTCCCCCTCGCCCCCTCCCCTCACTTCCTCTTCCCCCTCCCCCTCCACTTCCCTTCCCCCCTCACTTCCTCTCTAGCCCCTCCCTCCCAGTAGCCTCTTCCTCTCTCCACCTGAACAAAGAAACATAAGGGAAAGGGGAAAAAAGAGCTATCTATCTATCTATTAATCTATCTACCTATCTATCTATTAATCTATCTATCTATCTATCTATTAATCTATCTCTATCTACCTATCTATCTATATATCTGTCTATCTATTTATCAAACTATGTGTATGTGTGCATCTTTAAACAGTTGAATTCTTTTTAATAAATTGTTCACTTCTTATTTCATCATTTTACGTTTTATCCTTCGTCGCCTTCCATCCGTCACTGTTTACATTTTGCCCTGCGGTGCTTCTCATACCCGCCATTGTTTACATTTTGCCCTGCGTTGCTTTTCATACCCGTGATTAAATTCGTCCATCTAAATTTAGAAGTTATATAAGCGTGTTGTGCTCTGTTTTTTTTATATGCAAGGAAGAAGGAACGAAATGCCAGAAGCCCACAAATTATCCCCCCCAAGAAGAAAACAATATATAACAGAGAGCCAAATTCACTCCACTTTCTCCACTCTCTCTCCTCTTTCTTTAATATAGTTAGCTTATTATTATGAATTGTGATACCAACTCTGACGTATGGAAGTGAAGCTTGGACCTTGTTGGAGGGACACAAGAGTGAAAGCAGTGGAAATTAGTTACCTGAGAGGAGCATGTGGAGTTACATGGAGAGACAGACTGACAAATGAGGACGTGAAAGAGCATTGTGGTGTGGATGTAGATGTGATTGAAAGCGTTTGGAGAAATACACTGAGGTGCTTTGGCCATGTGGAGAGGATGGAGACGATGAAGACCGAAAGACTGACAAGGAAAGTGTGTGTGAGTGAGGTGGAGGGGGAGAGAGGGAGGGGGAGGCCGAGGATGAGATGGAGGGATGGAGTGGAGAGGTATACGAGAGAAGGGGGGCGTCACCTGGGGGGAGGGCAGTGAAATGGCGGGGTACAGGGCGACATGGAGGCGATTTGTTTGTGGCCACCCCTTTTACTGTTAATTTGCCTTTATCTTCTCACTAATAAGATAATTTTGGTTCTATTTTTGTAGCCCCAGATCATAATGTAAAAATCTAATCTCGATCTATCAGTGAAGAAGTTAATGTAGACGATATCAAAGAGAAATTATATAAGAAGAGAGAGTAAATGCATTCGGCTGATGATGATGATGATGATGATGATGGTGGTGGTGGTGGTGGTGATGATGGCGATGATCCTGATGATGCTGATGAGGATGGTAGTGGTGGTGGTGGTGATGCTGCTGCTGCTGATGATGATGATAAGGATCGTGGTGGTGGTGGTTGTGGTGGTCGTGGAGGTGGTGATGGCGATGATGCTGATGAGGATGGTGATGGTAGTGGTGGCGATGATGATGATGATGCTGGTGAGGATGATGGTGGTGATGGTGATAATGATGGTGGTGGTGATGGCAATGATGATGATGATGCTGATAAGGATGGTGGTGGTGGTGGTGGTGGTGGTGGTGGTGATGATGATAATGATGATGATGATGATGATGACAACTAGAATAAGACAAGGATAGCATAAAAGGTTCTGCTCTAACACTTCCTGTTAGAAAAATCCCGTAGATGAGGAATATTGTCTGGGAAGAATAGAGTGAAGATTAATAGCAATGAAAAGCTTGATTCTCTCTCTCTCTCTCTCTCTCTCTAATGCCTGGGAGTCTCTGGCGGCTTCTGGCAATCCCGTGAGTCACAAAGCTCCCACCTCTCTCTCTCTCTCTCTCTCTCTCTCTCCAACACATGTTCCTACATTTCCTTTCTACCTCCCTTAGCGCGCCTCTTACTTCCTTCTCTCCCTCCCTCCCTCCCTCGTTTCCTTCCTCCTTTAACGTGCCTCTACTCTATGCATCCTCCCTCCCTCCCTTCATTCTCTCTCCCCTCCCTCATTCTCTCTCTTTCTCTACTGTTCTCTCTATTCCTCCCTCCCTTTCCTTCCTTCCTCCTTTCCTCCCTTCCTCCCTCCTCCCTTCACGTGCCTCTACTCTATGCACCCTCCCTCCCTTCACTATCTCTCCCTCCCTCCCCCCTTCCCCACCCCCCCTCTCTCTCTCTCTCTCTCCTCCCTCCCTCCCTCCCTAAACTAAGACCACGTGTGTGTAGAGGAATGTGGGCACTCCCTCCCTCCCTCCCTCCCTCCTCCCTCTCTCCCTCCCTCCCCCCTTCTCTCCATCCTACCTATCTTCCCCTTCTCCCTCCGTACTCTTCTCTCTCATCCTCTCTCCCTTCCCTCCCTCCCTCCTCCCCCTCTTCCGTTCTCTCTTCTGGTCTCTCTCTCTCTCTCTCTCTTAATTTTTTCTTCTCCTTCCTCCCTCCTCTTCCCTAGCTTACACCCTCCCTCCATTTACCTCCCACCTACCCCACCTACCTCCCCACGTTCTCTCTCTCTCTCTCTCTCCGTCTCTGTCTATCTGTCTGTCTGTCTGTCTCTCTCTCTCTCTCGTACACATGATTTTCCCCTTTATCCATGTAATCCCCCTCCCCTCCCGCTTCTCTCTCACGTAACCTGTCCTCTCCCCCTCTCTCTCTCTCTCTCCACACACACACACACACACACACACACACACACACACACACACACACACACACACACACACACAGCCTTTTCCCACTACGCAAAAGTCACACCTCTACCCTCCCCTTCCGGAACCCTCCCCTTCTCCCTGCTCCTCCCCCTCCTCTCCCTCTCCCTCTCTCTCTCTCTCTCTCCACTGCCACACCTCTCATAATTGTCTCATCTCTATTCAGTCTCTTTCTTTTCCTCTTCTTTCTCCTCTTTATTTAATCTCATGTCTCTATATATCTATCTTGCTGACACTTCATCTTGTGAGTGGATGGTTTCGACAGTTGAGCCTCCTGTCGGTTGGTTCCTGTGTGATGATGATGATGATGATGATGGTGATAGGGGTAGTGGTGATGATGATGATGATGATGATGATGATGATGATGATGATGGTGGTGGTGGTGGTAATGGTGGTGGTGGTGGTAGTGATGATGATGATGATGATGATGATGATGATGATGATGATGACACTCTGTTCACTCTAACTTGGCCTAAAACTGACATCTCCATATTGAATTCAGATTTGTAGCACAATATCAACACCGACATGATGCTAGTCACGAAGAAGTGCTATGGGGAGGATGTAGAGCCGCAGCACTTTCTTTTTCTGCCACGGAGCAACGTGAAATAAGCTGCAAAAGGACGAAAATTTGGGCCACGTTAAGGTGAAAGGAGTATAGTCTCTCTCTCTCTCTCTCTCTCTCTCTCTTTTATTTATTTCTATTTTCCTTTTCCTCATCTCTCCACACTCTATTAATAAAGAAATTCCTTCAGTTTCCCTTTTTCTTAACATAGTATACTTGGCGGTTTATTTTCGTCTTTCTATACCCATCTTCCTTCTCACGTAAGATTTATTTTGGTGATCTTTTTCTGGTCATCTTTCTCACCTCTCCACACCTCATTGAGACAGTGGTGGTGGTGGTGGTGGTGGTGGTGATGATGATGATGACAATGGTGACTGTGATGATGATGATGATGATGGTGTTGGCTGTGATGATGATGATGATGATGATGATGGTGGTGGTGGTGGTGGTGGTGGTTGTGATGACATTCGTAGCATCTTTCCTACTTCCCCCCCTTCTCTCTCTCTCTCTCTCTCTCTCCCATCTTATCTCATTCCCCATCTCTCCTCACCCCTTTACCTCCTTCCCTCCCTGCCATTTTGTCAGCCAGAAGCAACCAATTAACACAGTGCAAAAATATCACCAATTACGTGACTTAACGATCAAAAACAGGCCATTAAAAGTAGCCCAATCACTGAGCTTCATTAAGGCTGTTTACCTGAGTGTTTTTTTTATTGTTTTTAATTGTTTTTTCCTGTTTTGTTTGCAGGTGAGAAAATGAAAGGTGTGACGTGATCCGTGTGGGTGATGCGTCTGTGGGTGAGTCCTGAGATTATTACTTCACACACCCCTATGGGAAGTTTTTCTTGTTTTTGTCAATAGCAATACTATTATTATTCTTACTTTAAAATCACGATATTTCAAAGGCTATTTGGTCTACAGCCTTCAAACTTGGTCAGGTTGGTCGGCCAGGTGTCCTCTTCTTCTGGTCAAACATGGTGGCAGTCCGTCAACTATCTCCGGATTTATAAGGAACACAGAAAAGTGAGTCAGCCACGCTACTACAGAAACCGCTTAAACTAGCAAGCTGATATTTTACTGCAATAGAGCCCTAAGGCGGACGCAGTGCGGAAAGGAGTATGGTTCCAATCGGTTGAGTATTCTCTGAGATTGCCCGGGGTAAAGAAAAAAAAAAAAAAACGGGAGGGGGGGCACTTTTCCGGATATTAAGGACGTCAGCTAATTTTCCATAAAGGTAGAGCCACCAAACTTTGTGGAATTATAGACTGTGATGACCTGAGGAGACGTGCACAAGATCAGTGACCTTGACCTCAAAGTCCCTTTATAGCTCGGTTTCTAGTAGGCAATGGCTGTGGCAAGTTTTTATCAAAATATCGTCCTTGGACAATCTCACCTTGTTCTAGTTGCTGTTATCATCATCATCATCATCATCATCATCATCATCATTATTATTATTATTATTGATTATTATTATTATCATTATTATTATTATTATTATTATTATTATTATTGTTGTTGTTGTCATCATCATCATCATCGTACCATCAACTCATATTTACAGGAATATACACCTCCTTTCATTATACAGTCTTCTTATTCAATTGATTCTTATCATTACCATCACTTATGCCTATTTCCTGTATTGAGAATGAAGAGGGGAAATGAGGGGAAGTGAGGGAGGGTGAGGGGAAGGAGGGATGAGGAAGGATGTTCACTTGAGACGAGAGGGGAAGATGATGGAGGGGAAGGGAAGGGAAGGGGTGGAAGCAGCTGCGAGAGGAGGAGGAAAGGTGGGAAGGGGATGGAGGGAACATGGAGAGAGAGATTAGATAGACAGATAGACACAGACATACGAGTACAAGTAGATAGACAGATGGATAGACAGACAGATAGAAAGATAGATAGACATAGGTAGATAGGTAGACAAATGGATGGATAGACAGATAGATAGGTAGATAGATAGATAGATGGATAGAGGAGAATCATAGCCAGATACACAATGAGTCTAATACACGAGAGAGAGAGAGAGAGAGAGAGAGAGAGAGAGAGAGAGAGAGAGAGAGAGAGAAGAGTGGGAGGAAAGACTAAGGAATCTCACTTAAAAGCCACATGGGAATTGATCTCGAGTCCTCCAGGTGCCAGTCCAGAAAGCTAACCAGACCACGCTGGCTTAACCCCTCCACCGCCACGCCTCTCTCATGGGGGTTAGGATAATTTGAACCCCTTGAGAACGAGGACGCAGGGATAAGATTAACATGAGCATCCCTTCCTCATTTTTCTTATTCTTTTTCTTTCATTCATTCTACTACTACCACTACTGCTACTACTACTACTACTACTACTATCCCAGCCTATCCTGCCTACTCTTTGGATTAGCATAGCCAAATCTTTATCCCCTTGAGACTCATTTAAAAAGATGTTGAAATGTCCCCCTCCTCTCTCTCTCTCTCTCTCTCTCTCTCTCTCTCTCACGAATTGCTTGCCCATTTCTTAATCCCCTTCAGGCTTTCTTTCAAGGATATTTTGAAATGATCCTTCAGTGTAGCATCCATTTTTAGACAGATAGATAGATAGATAGATAGATGGATAGATGGGTAGATAGATTGACAGATAGGCAGGTAGGTAGACAGATAGATAGATACGTAGGAAGGAAGGTATGTGGATAGATAGATAGACAAGTAGATAGAGAAAAGGAGATGGATGGATGGATGGATGGATAGATAGATAGATAGATGGAATGATAGACAGATAGATAGATAGATAGATAGAGGGGAGGGGAAGAGGGCCACGCGTTGTATATGAAGAGGTGGTAATGGAGAAAGACATAAGGAAAATGCTTTAAGAAATGTAAAGGTATGGGAAACAGGTGAGTGAGAGAGAGAGAGAGAGAGAGAGAGAGAGAGAGAGAGAGAGAGAGAGAGGAGACCAAAGAAAGATGCAGATAAAAAGGAAGGAGCGAAAGGAATGGATGGGGGAAGAGAGAAAGGGAGAGAAGAGATTGGAGGGGGGAGGGAGAGGAGGGAGGGGGAGCAGGTGTTGTTGGAGGTGGCAGGGATGGAGAGAAGACGCTGGAGGAAACGAGGGGGGGAGGGGGGAGGAGAAAATTGGATGAGGGTGGTGCAAGGAAAGTGTGGAAGATCAACACTGGCAAGGACACGAACAGGGAAAATAATAATAATAATAATAATAATAATAATAATAATAATAATGATGGTGATGATGATGATAAAAAATAATAATTATAATAATAATAATAAAGACAGGATAAATAAGGGAATAAATGAGCAAATAAATGATAAATGTTACGGAAATAAATCGCTAAGGAAAAGGTGTTACGCAGCCTCCAATGCCACTCACAATGAAATTAAACAGGAAGATCGCGAAATAAGGACGGACATAGCGAAATAAGGACGGACATCGCGAAATAAGGACGAGGATTACGAAATAAGGACGAGGATCGCGAAATAAGGACGAAAATAGCAAAATAAGGACGAAGATCGCGAAATAAGAACAAAGCTAGAAATAAGGACGAAGATCGCGTAATAAGGACGAAAATCGCAAAATAAAGGACGATTATCGCGAAATAACGACGAAAATCTAGAAATATGGACGAAGATCGCGAAATAAGGACGGATATCGCGAAATAAGGACGGATATCGCGAAATAAGGACGGATATCGCGAAATAAGGACGGATATCGCGAAATAAGGACGGATATCGCGAAATAGGGACGGATATCGCGAAATAGGGACGAAGATCGCGAAACAAAGATGGAGATCGCGAAGGTGGAAGACATAAGAAAATAGAGGCTTTGAGATAAAATATATAACTCCTACTTCTCAGAACTTCCCCTTTTACTACGTGTTAATTCTTCTCACATTTTCCTGCCAGTTTCGAAGGGAGGGAGGGATGGGAGAGGGAGTCTGCTATCCTTGTCCTATTCTCTAGTTCGAACCACACTCTGATCCGCCTAACATGGGTCGTCCGATTTACTGCAGTTATCCTCCTTTCTTATGTTTTTTTTTTTTTTTATGAGGTAATGGAGGAGGAAACTGAGAATAAAATAAGGAAATGCGTAAAAATATGAGAGAGAGAGAGAGAGAGAGAGAGAGAGAGAGAGAGAGAGAGAGAGAGAGAGAGAGAGAGAGAAACCAAAAGACGAAGCAGAACACGAAGAAAATAGATACAAAAAATTGGACGATATAATGCGAAATAAAAAAAATAATAAATAAATAAATAAAATAAAACATACCAAGAGACATACTGTAGGACCAAATCTCGAGACAAATATATAGTTACAAAATAAAACGAAAAAAGAAAAAATGGCCTAAAAAAATGATCAACCATGCGAGAAAGAACAACACGCAGAGAGATGCATCGTACGTCCGACAACGAGGATAGAGCAGGCTGACCACTGCAGTCCCTTTGGTGACCTGTGGGGGAGGGGGAGGGGGAGAAGGGAGGGAGGGAGGTGGGAAGGGGGAGGAAGGGGAGAGGGAGAAGGGAGGTGGGAGGTGAGGGAAGTTAGTGAGGGAGGAGAGGTGGGAAGACGAGGAAGAGAGAGGAAGAGAGGTGGGGTGAGGGAGAAGGGAGATGGGATGTGGTGGGAAGGGGGAGGAAGGGGAGAGGGAGAAGGGAGGTGGGAGGTGAGGGAAGTGTGTGAGAGAGGAGAGGTGGGAAGACGAGGAAGGGAGAGGCAGAGAGGTGGGGTGAGGGAGAATGGAGATGGGATGTGGGGGAAGTGAGAGGGAAGAGATGTGGGAGGTGGAGGAAATGAGGGAAAGAAGGAGGGAGGTGAGAAGAAGAGGAAGGGTGAATGAGGGAGGTGGGAAGAGGAGGAAGGGAGAGGAAGAGAGTAGGGATGAGGGTGAAGAGAGAGAGGTGGGAAGAGAAAGAGGAGAGGCTGGAAGAGGAATGCAAAAGAATACAAACAAAAGCGAGCAGCAGCAAAGAGGAAGTGAGGGAGGGATGAAAAGAGGTGGAGAAAAGGAGGGAGAGGGAGAGAGGAGGGGTTAGGGAGAAGGAAGAGGAGGAGAGGAGGAGGAAGAGTTCAAAAGGAGTACAAATCAAAGCAAACAGCAGGAAACGTGTTAGTCCTTTTAAAGCTGTTTCTTATAAGGGAGGTCCTAATCAACCAAAATATTCTGAGTTGACGACAAGAATAGAGAAGGAGGAAGGCAGGGGAAGAAGGAAGGAGGAGGTGGAAGGTGGGAAGAGGAGGAAGGAAGGGAGAGGGAGCAGTGGATGAAGTAGGAAGGGGGGAGGAGGAAGGAAGAGAAGGAAGGAAGGAAGGGAGAGGGAGTGACGGATGAGACAGAAAGACGTAAGAATTATGAAAGAGCATTGAGGAAACTCTTGAAACAGAGGATAATAGATAAGAAGGAACTGAGAAGAGGAAGAAAGAGGGAAGGGAAGGAGGAGAATGGCACAGGAAGGGGAGGGAGAAGGAGGAGGAGGAGGGGGATCAGGGGAGGGAAGGGAGAAGGAGGAGGAGGGGGATGAGGGGAGGGAAGGGAGAAGGAGGAGGAGGGGGATCAGGGGAGGGAAGGGAGAAGGAGGAGGAGGGGGATCAGGGGAGGGAAGGAAGGAGGAGGAAGTGGTAGATAAGAAGAAGTAATGGAGATGGAATAAAAAGGAGAGGGAGATGGGGAAATAAAAGAATGAGAGAGAGAGAGAGAGAGAGAGAGAGAGAGAGAGAGAGAGAGAGAGAGAGAGAGAGAGAGAATCACCCAGTTTCATCCCAAACTCAAACGAGCGAACTTCATATTCGCAAAGGGTTGAAAGAAACCAACCTTCAGCTGAGGTATTAGAGAGAGAGAGAGAGAGAGAGAGAGAGAGAGAGAGAGAGAGAGTATAAAACAGAAAATGAGAAAAGACAAAAAAATAAAACTAATAAATATAGAAGCGAGAAGAAAAAGATGATGATGATGATTGATGATGATGATGATGATGAAAACTGAAAAGAAAGAATATAGACCTTTTTTTTTATTTTAGGGAATCAGAGAAAGTGTGAAGAAATGAAAAAAAAAATCCATTAACTACTGAAATTTGACAAAAAAAAAAAAAAAAAAGATCCCGGTTGACTTTCTGGACAGTGTGTGTGTGTGTGTGTGTGTGTGTGTGTGTGTGTGTGTGTGTGTGTGTGTGTGTGTGTGTGTGTGTGTGTGTGTGTGTGTGTGTGTGTGTGTGTGTGGCTGGTCCGGTTCGAGGTGGACTTGAGGTGAAAATAGAGTTGGGCTTCAGTTATACACACACACACACACACACACACACACACACACACACACACATTTCTCAATATCTATCTATGTATCCATTTATCAATCAGTCATTCAATCTATCCACATATCTTTCTATCCATCCTTCTGTCTGTCTCACGCCGGAAGGAAGGAAGGGAGAAGGAAATTGAGAAAGAGAAGGATGATTGAGTTAAGTAAGGGTGCATGTCCTTCCTTCTTTCCTTCCTTCTTTCTTTCCTTCCTTCCTCCCTTCCTTCCTTTCTTCTTTCCTTCCTTCATTCTCTGTATTAAAAACTGTATCTACAAACCTCCCTTTTCTTTCCTTCCTTCCTTCTTTCTTTCCTTCCTTCCTTCTACCATATTTACCTGTCTCTCCCCCTCCTTGGCCTACTGCCAGTGCGCACCACACACACACACACACACACACACACACACACACACACACACACACACACACACACACACACACACACACACACACCACATTTCTCTCATACGCAGTTGTTTCTCTCTCTCTCTCTCACACACGCACACACACACACACACACACACACACACACACGATATACACACCATCCTCAGGCACAGGTACACAGACACACCTACATACACATACCTCTACATGTACACATAGCTTGACACATAATCATTTGCGCACACACACAAACACACACACACACACATAATCTAACCACACTATCTCTTCATATACGCACAAATAAATACATACACAAAAGCGCACATATTTGGCCACACCTAAATAATAAAGACAAAACACACACACACATACACACACACACACACACACACACACACACACACACACACACACACACACACACACACGGGGATCGATTTTACCAATTAAAGAACAACAGGAAGACCAACATAGGTAGATATAGGAGTAGGTAATTGAATGGATGAAGGTAGGTAGGCAGGTCGGTAGGCAGGTAGGTAGGTGGGTAGGTAGGTAAGTAGGTAGGTAGGTAGGTAGGGTGGTAGGTAGGCAGGTAGGTATGTGGGTAGGGAGGTAGGTAAGTGGCAGATAAAAATATGTATAGAAGAAGGAAAGGTATTGTTCAAAGCATACAAGATAAAGATAGATAGATAGATAGATAGTCAAATGATAGACAGATGGAGAGATAGACACAAACAGACAGATTTTTAGCAGATAGACATAATCAGATAGAAAGATAGATAACAGGAAAGGGTGAGAGAGAGTGGATAGTACTGGAGGAGGAGGAGGAGGAGGAGGGGACAAAAAGATGATGTGAAGATGAGTGAAGAAGAAGGAGAAGGAGACTGAGAATTACGTCAGCTTGAGAGCATGTGACCTAAGACAGACTATCCTTGTTTTAGGGAGGGGAGGGGAGGGGAGGGGAGGGGAGGGGAGGAAAGGGGAGAGGAGGAAAGGGGAGGGGAGGGGGAAGAGGGGAGATGGGGGAGGGGATTTCATATGTGCAGTGGCATTGGGATGGGGAGGAGGGTTGAGGGTAGTGAAGGGGAGGAGAGGCAAGGGGAGGGTAACGAGATGGAGGGAGTGGAGGAGAGGATAGATGGGGAGGGGAGAGTGGAGAAGAGTTTTGATAAGTGCAGTAGAATGGGGAGGGTGGGAGGGAGAAGGGAAAGGGGAAAGGAGGGGAGGGGACGGGAGGGAAGGGGAGGAATCGAAGGTAATGGGGAATGGAAGTGAATGGGGGAAGGGGAGATGAGGATAGTAGAGGAGAAAGGGGGGGAGGAGGATAGAAGGAGGTGGAAGGGTGAAATGATTTGATAAGTGTAGTGGAATGGTCAGGGGAGAGGAAGGGAGGGGAGAGGAGGGGAGGGGGGAGGGGAGGGGATGGAAGGGGAAGTGAGGTGCGTGCAGTAGTAGAGGGGAAGTGATTTGAAAGGCCAGTGGGAGGGGAGAGGAGTGGGGAAGATGAGGGTAGTTTAGAGGAATGGAAGAGATGAGGAGAGCAGGAAAGCAGGGACAGGAATGGAGGAAGAGAGGGGAGGAGAGAAGATATAAGGAGGAGGAGAGAGGAGAGAGAACAGTAGGAGGAGAGGGAAATGGGGGAAAGGGGGAGAGGAAAGCATAGGAGATGAGGGGAGAGAGGATGAGGTAAGAGAGAGATGGTAGAAGGAATGAGGAAGGGAGGGGCGAGGAGAATTTCACTGCAGGGGGGGGGAGGGAACGGAGAGATAGGGAGGGAGAAAGAGGGGAGATGGAGACAGAGACAGGGGGAGATAAAGAGGGGGAGACAGAGGGGGAGAGATGGGGGGTAGGTGAGGTAAGAAGGGAAGCAAGAGACTGGGTGTGGCACAGTTAAAGTTAGTCTAGAAAGAGGAAGAAAAAGTACAGGATGATGATGATGATGATGATGATGACAGAGAGGTATTATATGTTGGTGATGATGATGATGATGATGATGATGACGACAGAGAGGTATTATATATTGGTGATGATGATGATGATGATGATGATGATGATGATGATGACAGATGTATTAAATGCTGCTGCTGTTGCTGCTGCTGATGATGGTGATGATGATGATGATGATGATGATGATGATGAGGAGGAGGAAGAGGAGGAGGAGGATAGAGAGAGAGGAAAGAAAAGAAGAGTAATGAGAATAAAGGACAGCGGAATGAGAGAGAGAGAGAGAGAGAGAGAGAGAGAGGGGAGGGGGGGGGGCAACGAACCATAACCCAGACTCCCAAAAAAGGCCACAAAATCTCTCAAATTTAACACCACATATTAAGCTTTTTTATCGACTTATTTATTTATTTTATTTTTATTTTATTTACTGGCAGGAGACAGCCACTAAAGCACAAGGGTAGCACATGTACTATCTATCCCCAGTGTACTCTTATAGTAGCACATTTTCCATAACACATGCTCTTACATTCTTTCACAACACATGTACTCTCACTTTCTTCCTCTCTCTCTCTCTCTCTCTCTCTCACACACACACACACACACACACATGTACTCCCTCCACCTTGAGACTTATGACATCCTCCCCTTGTGACGTCAGAGGGGGAGGAGGGAGAGGGGAGTTAGGGGTCATATTCTAAGTGGCTTTGAGATGCCCTAACACCTCCTCTGTAGCGATTTATTCTGTATGTTACCCTCCAGTTATCTTATATATTTTTCCAGACAAATTAGGAGAGTATAATTATGATTGACTGATAAGCTACGAGAGGCAGGCAGACAAGGAAAGGCGGAGGCTAGGACAGGCAGGCAGAGGCTAGGAAAGGCAGGCAGAGGCTAGGAAAGGCAGGCAGAGGCTAGGAAAGGCAGACAGAGGCTACGAAAGGCAGACAGAGGCTACGAAAGGCAGACAGAGAGACTAGGGAAGGCAGACAGAGGCTAGGAAAGGCAGACAGAGGCTAGGACAAGCAGACGGAGGCTAGGACAAGCAGACGGAGGCTAGGAAAGGCAGGCAGAGGCTAGGAAAGGCAGGCAGAGGCTGGGAAAGGCAGGCAGAGGCTGGGAAAGGCAGGCAGAGGCTAGGAAAGGGAGATAGAACCTGGGAAAGGCAGACAGAGGCTAGGACAGGCAGACAGAGGCCAGGAATGGCAGGCAGAGACTAAGACAACCAGACAGAGAGGCTAGGAAAGGCAGACATAGGCTAGGACAGGCAGAAAGAGGCAAGAAAAGGCAGACAGAGGCTAGGAAAGGCAGACAGAGGCTAGGAAAGGCAGACAAAGAGGCTAGGAAAGGCAGACAGAGGCTAGGGAAGGCAGACAGAGGCTAGGGAAGGCAGACAGAGACTAGGGAAGGCAGACAGAGGCTAGGAAAGGCAGACAGAGGCTAGGAAAGGCTGACAGAGGCTAGGACAAGCAGACGGAGGCTAGGGCAAGCAGACGGAGGCTAGGAAAGGCAGGCAGAGGCTAGGAAAGGCAGGCAAAGAGGAAAGGCAGGCAGACGCTAGGAAAGGCAGACAGACGCTAAGAAAGGTAGACAGACGCTAGGAATGGCAGACAGAGGCTAGGACAGGCAGGCAGACGCTAGGACAGGGAGACAGAGGCTAGGACAGGCAGACAGAGGCTAGGGCAGGCAGGCAGAGGCTAGGACAGGCAGGCAGAGGCTAAGAAAGGCAGACAGAGAGGCAAGGAAAGGCAGACAGCAGCTAGAACAGAGTTTTAATTGGGTAGGCAGACGTATGAAAGCGAGCAGGCAAAAATATTAAGCAGAAATAATTGCGCAGACAGACGCATGAGAGAGAGAGAGAGAGAGAGAGAGAGAGAGAGAGAGAGAGAGAGAGAGAGAGAGAGAGAGAGAGAGAAATTAATTAATAAACGGGAATATATTTTTCACTTTATCAGGAAGAGAGATAGCGATGGTGGTGAATAGGGATATTTTGAGAGAGAGAGAGAGAGAGAGAGAGAGAGAGAGAGAGAGAGAGAGAGAGAGAGAGAGAGAGATTTTACTGACAGCTTCATTTCCATAACTTTTTTTTAAGAGTCCAACATTTTCCACTCCAAATACACACACACACACACACACACACACACACACACACACACAAAAGAAAGCAGACACGAAAAAAACATGGGACGTGTGTGTGTGTGTGTGTGTGTGTGTGTGTGTGTGTGTGTGTGTGTGTGTGTGTGTGTCGTGAATGAGGAGGGAGAAATAGAATCTTGGCGGTATTTTTATATCATGGCTTTAATATATCTATCTATGTATCTATTTTATCCACCCATCCATCCATCTATCTATCTATCTATCTATCTATTTATCTTTCTATCCATCCATCCATCCAGTCATCCATCAACCTATTTCCATCTATCTATCTATTCATCCATCCGCTCACCCATTCGTCTATACCTACCTGTCTATCAATCCGTATCTCTTTAGGTAATAGGACGAATTGAATGCTGCGATAGATAGATAGACAAGTAGATAGACAAGTAGATAGCAAATACACTGGTAGAGATAGACAGACAGACAGAAAAGATAGATTGATAGACAGATAAAAGGCAATATAAAAAGAAAGACAGATGCATAGATGGAGGCTGACAGATAGACAGATAGATTCAGATAGATAAATAGATAGACACAGATAAACAAGCGATATGGACAGACAGACAGACAGAAATTCACCCAGATAAATAGACTGATAGATAGATAGATAGATAGATAGATAAACTGAGAGAGAGAGAAATACCTCCAAGATTCTATTACTCCCTCCTCATTCACCACACACACACACACACACACACACACACACACACACACACACACACACACTGAAGGGAAAAAACGAAGACGTGAAAAAATAACTAAAAAAATAATAATCAGAAAATGACCTGGATGGAAACTATGGATATTTTTCTGTGTCGTTTTTTTTATCGTCATTTTTTTGGTGTTTATTGAGAGAGAAAAATTTGGAGATTAATATATATGATGGAGGATAAGTACACATATATACGTACATGTATGCGTACGTACACATACATGGATATTCATACATACAGTACATACATACATACACAACACAAACGCACACAGCATATGGAGAAGGAATACATACATAAATAGAGGCACAGAAGGAAAGGAGAACACACACACACACACACACACACACACACACACACACACACACACACACACAAGAACAGAAACCCACACGTGCCATATGGACAAGAGACACGTACACACACAGACAGAAAAAGAGCACACACACACACACACACACACACACACACACACACACACACACACACACACACACACAGTGACTCAGGGCTAGAAAACAACACGTAAGAAAATGTTAAGAATATTGTAAGAAATTGTGGAAGAAAATTAATTACAAAAAGTCTTATTATTTAATTTTTAAGGTTTAATTGAGAGAGAGAGAGAGAGAGAGAGAGAGAGAGAGAGAGAGAGAGAGAGAGAGAGAGAGAGAGAGAGAGAGAGAGGTGGCGTTAATTTGAAGCGTAAGAAGGAAGAGGGTGGCAGGGTAGGCAGGGAAGGAAGGAGGAAGGGAGGGAAAACATATCGTACAGGGAAGGATGGCAACAAGGGAGGGATGGAGGGAGTGGAGAGAAGGAGGGAGGGAGGGAGGGAGAGAATGGAGATGAGGAAGGAAGGGACTGGAGAGAAGGAGGGAGGGAGGAAGAGAAGGAGGGAGGTTGCGTCACTTTGAACTTGCCTGCAGCCTCCAATTTCTCTTCTCTCTACGTATTATTATTATTATTATTATTATTATTATTATTATTAATTTTTATTTTGTGTGTGTGTGTGTGTGTGTGTGTGTGTGTGTGTGTGTGTGTGTGTGTGTACGTTTTTACCTTATAAAATTTTTCTCTCTCTCCACAGGTAAGCGATCCACCACAGCTGGCCAATTAAGTGAGTGCTGGAGGTAGTAATGAGGTTGAAAGTGCATTGTATGGGGTAGAGATAGACTGATAGATATATATACAGATAGATAGATGGATTGATAGATACAAACAGATAGATGGATAAATAGTTGGATAGATAGACTGGTAAGAAGTTAGGTGCGTAGGTGGACACAGACAGATAGATAAATAGATAGAAAAATAGACAGACAGATAGATAGATATACAGATTGGTAGATAGATAGATATATAGATGGTTAGATAGATACATTGGTACATAAGAACATAAGATGAGAGGATAACTGCAGTAGGCCGGTTGGCCCATGCTAGGCAGCTCCTAGAAGAGTAACTGAACTACTAGAATGAGAGAAGGATAGCAAAGAAGAAGGCTCTCCCCCGCCCTCCAAACCCTCCAGCCGAAGCCGGCAGGAAAAAGTCAGAAAGAACACCACACCGTATAGAAAAACTGGCGTGGACATTTTACAGATGGGTTGACGGACCTAGATAAAGAGAGAAAGAGGAAGAGAAAGAGAGAGAGAGAGAGAGAGAGCAATATAGAAGTAAATATAAAAACAAGAAGCGGTGCCAGGGCACAACAAACCAGTCCCCGGCAGTCATTTTAGTGCTGACGTATAAGCACAACAGGATATCTAGTCAAAGGTGTCACATATCAAATCTGGAGAAAATCGGGTGAAAAGTGACGATTTTATGCCCAACTGAAATGTTAGGCCAGACCCCCCTGATGTAATGAGGTGTTACAGGATGCAGATTTGAAAGATGCACCTTTGGGCATTGGTTTCATGTCGATATGACGAATTTGAAAGGAGTTATGGCGAAAAATTATTTTTTTTTTATAATTTTTTTTGGGCTTACAGCCTGGGCCTTGGCACAATTTGGCCCAAAATTTAATCACGTGATCAGAAGGTCACAACCCATCATCCCTGTAATTCTAGTCAAAATTGCACCAGTAGTTTTCGCATGAAGTTGTTAACAGACAGACAGGCAAACAAACAGATAAACCAAGTGAAAACAATACCCGTCCCCATAACAATGAAGCGCTGAACAAAGCTGAGAATATATATATATATATATATATATATATATATATATATATATATATATACATATATATATATATATATATATATATATATATATATATATATATACATATATATATATATATATATATATATATATATATATATATATATATATATATATATATATATATATCTCGTAATCTTATATTAAATGATCAACAGAATTTTCTTTACCTTTCCTGAAGCAGGGAGGAGCGAAGCGAGGGTGAACCTGGGGAGAAAAAAAAAAAAAGGCTTAGTAAAAACAATATGTGGGGGTAAAATGGAAAAAAAACTGATGACTGAAAGCAAAGTTTAGGCCTAGAGGAAAATGGCCAAAAATGAAATAACAAAACCAATATACGGAGGAAAAATGGAATAACAAAACAATATGTGGATCAAAAAGGGCAAAAAATGGCTTAGTAAAAGCAATGTAAAAACAAAGACCCAGATTATGCAAAGCTGAGTCCTGTACAACTGGCAATAATTATGAATCTATACTCCACTCACTCTGACTTGGTGAGAGGGGGTCGTGTGGTTGGGGAGCAGGGAAGGGGGTATGTTAGGGGTGAGGAGAGAAGGGGGTATGTTAGGGGTGGGGAGAGAAGGGGGTATGTTAGGGGTGGGGAGAGAAGGGGGTATGTTAGGGGTGGGGAGAGAAGGGGGTATGTTAGGGATGGGGAGAGAAGGGGGTATGTTAGGGGTGGGGAGAGAAGGGGGTGTTTGGTGGGGAGGAAAAGGGAACTGTCTGGGAGGAAGGTGGGGAGGTGATTTTGAAGGGAGGGGGATCTGGAAAGGAAGGGGGTATTTAAGACGAGGGGAGGGGTAAGGGAATGTCTAGAAGGAGGAGAAGGAGGAGGGAGGTGACTAAAGGAGGAGGGGGAGGGGATGTCTGATGGGAGAAGGAAAGGGGAATGTCTAAGGGGAGGTGGGTGTGTGGGGACAGGGGGAGGGGGATGGAAGTATATGCAGGGGGGAAAGTGGTGTGTAGGGGGAGAAAGGTGTCTAGGAGGGGAGAAGGTGGGGAAAAAGGGGCATCTAGGAGAAAGGGAAAAAGTTGGGGAATTCTGGTGAGTGGGTGGGGGGTTGAAGTGTCATGGAGGGAGGGGAGGGGAGAGGGAGGGGAGGGAAGAGGAAGGGGAAGGTCTAGGTAAACTTCACTTGTTTGTTTTGCCTGGGAATTGCCTCAGAGTGTTCTTTCTCTCTCCTTCCCTCCTTCCTTCATATATTCCTTCCTCCTTCATTCTTATCTCCTATCCCTCTCCTTCATTCATATTTTCTCTCTGCTTTCCCTCCATCCATCCATCCATCCTTCCTCCCTTCCTTCGTTCCTCCCTTTCTTCCTTCCTACATGTATTCCTCCCTTCTTCTCTTCTATCCCTTTCCTTCATTCAAATCATTCTTTCACCTTGCTTCCCACTTTCCTTCCTTCCTTCCCTCCTTCATATTTTCTTTCTTCCTTCTTTCGCATCTTCTGTATCTTAACATCATTCATACCTTCTCTTTCCTTCCACCCTTCTTCCGTCCCTCCTCTCCTTCCTTCCTTCTTTATTCTCGCCCTTTCCTCCATCCTTCTTTCCTTACCAATAGATGAAGTTTACATTCGATATGATTTTTTTTTTAGGTGCAAAAGTGAAGCGAAAATTTTATATAGACTGTGCGTGTGTGTGTGTGTGTGTGTGTGTGTGTGTGTGTGTGTGTGTGTGTGTGTGTGTGTGTGTGTGTGTGTTTATATGGCTATGGTGTACGTGTGTAGGTGTAAGTATTTGAGTCCTTGCATGTGGTTGTCTCTACGTGCGGATTTGTGTGTTTGTGTGAGTGTTTTATATGGATAGGGTGTAGGATACGTGCGTGGGATGGTGTTTGTTTGCTTGGGTGAGAGAGAGAGAGAGAGAGAGAGAGAGAGAGAGAGAGAGAGAGAGAGAGAGAGAGAGAGAGTTGGAGGTAGGCAGAGGAGGAGGGAGAGAGG
Source organism: Coenobita brevimanus (assembly GCF_032717465.1). Lineage (NCBI taxonomy): Eukaryota > Metazoa > Arthropoda > Malacostraca > Decapoda > Coenobitidae > Coenobita > Coenobita brevimanus. The sequence continues at coordinate 4,827,226 of NC_137034.1, forward strand.
GAGGAAATGGTTGAAGGATTAGGGAAGAGGGAGGGAGGAAAGTTAAGAGATACGGAGAAGAGAGGGGAGAAGAGGAAGGAAAAAGGTAAAAAGGAAATAAGGAAGGAGAATGAAGGAGACAGAAAGACATGAAGGACGAGGAAAGTAGAAGTGAGAATGAAGAAGAGGAAAAGAGAGGGAAAGAAAGATGAAAAAGGCGAGAAGATGAAGGAGAGAAGAATGGAAGGAGGAAGTAAGCATGGAAGGAAGGAAGGAAGGAAGGAGGGAGGGAAGGAAGGAAGGAAGGAAGGAAGGAAGGCAGGAAGAGAAAATTATGAGAGGAAGGAGGCCGGGAGATGATGGAAAGAGGGCAAGAAGGCAAGGTAAGGAAGGAGAAGGGGGGGAAAGGAAGGAAAAAATGGAAAGAGGGAGGAGGGAAAGGAAGGGTAAGGCACAGTGAGTCAGAGTGAGGTAGGGTTAGGCAGGACTGAGCCTGAGAGGGAGTAAGAAGGCAGGGTGAGGCAAGAAAGGAGGGAAAGTATGGAAGGAGGAAGGTAGGTTATGCAGTGTGAAACATGAGAGGGAGAAAGAAGGCAGGGTGAGGCAAGAAAAGGAGAAAATGGAAGGAGGGAGGCACGGTGAGGCAGGGTAAGGCAGGCAGAGAGGCAGGCTAAGCAGGATGAGCAAGGTCCGCCATGCCTGACTGCCTACCACCGCCACCACCACCACCACAATTCCCACACACATGTTAACTCCTTCGGCATGTATTTTTATATTTCTGGAATGGAAAATGCTCTCTCTCTCTCTCTCTCTCTCTCCCTCTCTCTCTCTCTCTCACACACACACACACACACACACACACACACACACACACACAGGGCTTATGGTATCTGCCTCCCTGGGTTCTGTTGGCATTTTCTGAGAGCCATAAAATGCACAGGGCTGAGAGAGAAAACATGGCCTGTCGTAACTCGCCTGCAGGGAAAAAAAAAAATGAGCTGAGGGAAATCGTCTGTGTCAAAAATAAAAAAAAAAGCACAATGGTTTTTTTTTATCTCAGGAAAATTGTCTATCATCATCATCATCACTAGTCATCATCATAATCTTCATGTACTGCCCTGAGCAACGTTAGTCTCACCACCATCATCACCACCATCATATTCATCACCAGTATCATCAATAACAACAATCCTTCGTTTACTGCCGTACGCAACATCAGTCTCACCACCACCACCACACCACCACCACCACCACCACCACCACCACCACCACCTCCACCACCACCACCATCATTACCCTCAATTTCCACCACAACAAAACAACAGGTCACGCGCTACCCACGACATTTATCCCTGACGAAACAGAACAAATATAAAATCGAGGACTTTATAGCGATTAGGCCTTTCCTCTGAATGAAGTTGGATGCCTTCACGTGGTGGCACAGGTAAGACTCCACTGCCCGGTCATACAAGCGTCCCTCAGTCCCCTCCCTATTCCCCTAAAGAACGGTGGACTGCTGAGGGGCAATTTCCATCCTGCAGTCCACTGGGTTCACATCTTTATTACATGCATTCTACTCGACGATGGGAACCGAGACTGACACTTAACTGATGCACCACAACAATCCAGGGAACTGTACGTAATGGTCCCGGGTTCGATCCTTGCTTTTGTGGATGAGTCAATTCCCTGGGGTAATTGCCGACAGTGAGCTACAAAAGTCTGTTCACATTTCCTGCCTCTCTTTCATCCTTGGAGTTACGGATGCTTGAGGGAGACGTAGAGGAGAAAGAGGCATATTATAGGCAGATGGATTATAGTTACTTTAGCTCCACCCTGTTACACTGAAGAGACTATTAATCCAGTGATGAGAGAGGCGGGAGAGGTGAACGTACTTTTGAAGCTGACTGTCGGATCTGTGAGGGAACCGTATCACTGGCCCTTTATAGACTCATACAGCCGTGTCCAAAAATTCGCAAACACTGAATTACTTTTGAGAGCACACGCACACGCACACACACACACACACACACACACACACACACACACACACACACACACACGAGTAAGAGAAGCAAGGAAGGATATTCTCTGTCTTTTGGTGAGGAATGAGAAATAGGGAAGATGTTGGGTAAATTATTTGTGAGAGCACACACACACACACACACACACACACACACACACACACACACACACACACACACACACACACACACACACACACACACACACACGAGTACGAGAAGGAGGAATGAGAAAAAGGGAAGACGTTGCGTGAATTATTTTTGAGAGGACACACACACACACACACACACACACACACACACACACATACAGACACACACACACACACACACACACACACACACACACACACACACACACGAGAAGGAATGTAGGATACACTCTGTCGTTTGTGTAGGAATGAAAAATATGGAAAACAAAACACAATATTTGCAAGGGATGGCCACCTGACTTCTGCCCACCATTGCACACTACCTCACCTGCCACACTCTAGTTAGCACACCGTAAAAAGGTCCAAGTTGCATGCAAGACGTGACTCAACTTTGCAACATAACCTTCTTTCTCCTTTGGCTACTTATTTTACTCTGCCTTGGCCTAAAATTGCCATCTCTCCTTCTTAAATTAAATGCTGAGTTGTAGTGACAGCATAATACTAGACGTTTTTTTACTTAACTTGGCCTAAAATTGTTATCTTGAAGACTGATAGTAACAATAGATTAATATTTAAATTCTTTCCTGTGATTTCCTTCCATTTTACACACACACACACACACACACACACACACACACACACACACACACACACACACACACACACAAGAAAAAGACATCATTACCCTAGGACAGTATATTCATTTCACTGATACTCTCATCTCCCTTCGATTGTCTGTTTGTCATTTCTCCACTTCCTCATAACACCAACAGCAAAGCCAAAAAGAATAATGACAAGAGTAACAGTGGAAAAAAAAGTCATTACACTAGCACAATACATTCATTTCTCCTATAGTCATTTCTCAGCAACTGTCTTTGTGTCATTTCTCCACTTCCTCATAACTCCATCAGCAAAACCAATAAGAATAATGACAAGAGAAATAGTGGGAGAAAAAAAGTCATTACACTAGAACAATACATTCATTTCCCTGTTGTTCTCATTTCCCTTTGACTGCCTGCCTGTCATTTCACTCCCTCGTAACAAGAACAAATTAATTAACCCGATGGTGTTTGGGGCAAGAGGAACAGAGAGGGGAAGAGAACATCATTTCATTCCCTCATTACACTCATTTCCACTTCAATTACACTCTTGTCATTTCCCCACTTGGACGCCTGGTGGTCTAGTGGTTTAGATGCCCCGGTGGAAATGATGGCCTTGCATATTACAGTCCAAGCTCATTTCCATTTCTCATTTCCCCTCATTTCCCCTCGTCCACTTCCAATATCAGAGAATAAATATCTTATAATATTTCTTTGTCACCTATTTTACAAACCCATCTCATTTTCCTTTTTCATCTCCCCTCACCACTATTTTCCCCTCCTCATTTCCTCATACCAGCATTTCCCCCTCATTTCCCCTCGACCACTTCAAATAGAAAAAAAATCTTAAAATATTTCATTGCACCTAAATTACAAACCCATCTCATTTTCCTTTTTCATCTCCCCTCTCCGATATTTTCTCCCCTCATTTCCTCTTATCAGTATTTTTCCCTCATTTCCTCTCGACCACTCAAACATCAGAGGAAAAATAATACGTAAACATTCTTAATATATTCCCATGTCTTCTAAATTACAAACCAAACTCATTTTCCTTTCTCAATATCTTCCTTCCTCATTTCCCTTTACCAGTATTTCCCCTCATTTCCCCTCGGCCACTCCAGGCTTCAAGGAGACAAATATTTCCAAAAATTTAATCAAGGGAGTGTGAGGAAAGGTGTGAAAAAAAAAAAAAGAGAGAGAGAAAGAGAGAGGAAGTGTGGAAAGGAGAGCTGTCCCGAGTGCAAGACACGCCATTTGCTTCGTGTGTTGGCAGACAAATGAGAGAGAGAGAGAGAGAGAGAGAGAGAGAGAGAGAGAGAGAGAGAGAGAGAGAGAGAGAGAGAGAGAGAGAGAGAGTAATGGAATGATGGAAAAGGCACTGAAATAGAAAC
>NC_137034.1:4836367-4838867 GCF_032717465.1 Coenobita brevimanus
ATAGGTAGTGGGAAATACAGACAGAGGAAGACAGTTCTAGAGCCTGTTGCATACACAAAGGAATGGGAGTAACGGTTAACTCTTGCATTAGAGAGTTGGACAGAAACGGGATGAGAGTTTGTTGCTAGACGGGTGCTACACGTCCTCTAGTGATGGAGGGATGCAAGAAGACAGTTCAGAGGAGTAGTGACCCCTGAAGCAGCGATAGAAAAAGAGATAAAGATGCAACAGTGCGGCGAAGAGACAGAGGTTGAAGGGAGCCGTATGAGTCAAGATAGGAATACAGATAATCTTACAATGAACTTGGCTTAAATCTTACAAGGCCCCTGATCTTTGGAGTTTGAGGCCTTAATTGGATTTTCTTGTTAGGGTGAAGGAAGCATTGTGTGGATCGCTTCCTACTTGATTAATTTTAGCTCTATGGCATGTATTCTCGTCTGTTAAGGAAGCTCCCTAACACTCCTTCCTAAGCGACTTATTTTACTTATTACACCTTGCCATCTTCTTAAATCATTCCATTATCTCCACACTCTGCACAAATAACGTACAAAACGATATAAGCCAGCCGTATCCAAAAATAAATCGGTAAGGAAGAGGTGTTAGGGAGCTTATCGGACGAGAATAAGAACCTGTAACCGTCTGGGAACGCGGGGAATCTTAGGTATTTAATTTTAGCCACTGCCAGACGGTTTTATTGGGCTTAGTGTGGCTTGCCTTGCTCTGAGGGTACGAAATCGTCTCCAGCCACTCTTTGAAGGTGTGTGGAATCTAAACCCTTCTAGTGAGCTACTGTCAGGCTATTGTATGAACCTGAAAATAGGTTCAAGTGTTCTAAGGGTTCAAAACAGTCTCCACGTACCCTTTGAAGACGGGGGAATTCTAAACCCATTTAATACGATGATGTTTTTTTACTCACACACACACACACACACACACACACACGCACACACAGAAAAAAAAGAGTGTTGTTTTAATCAAATTAGACGTGGCAAAAAAATGAAAAAACCTTTGCCATTTTTGCGCCAACAAAGGATATTGCTAAATTAATGACATAAGTTTTGCTAACGTATCAAATCTGTCTGTGGCAACTGTATAAGTATTTGCCGTTATTATATATTTTGTATTTGTGGCACTTGCTTTCAACAAAATGAATTTCTTGTAACAGACACATAATTCTCTGTGCACTCACTCAGTTAGTGTCCTTTTGTGAAGAATGAACATACGGATAAGAATGTGGTGGTTGCAGATGATGTATGGTGTGTGTGTGTGTGTGTGTGTGTGTGTGTGTGTGTGTGTGTGTGTGTGATAGGATTGATGATTATGGCGTGATAGTAGTGACCGATATTATACGCCAGATGGTTTAGGGCGATTGCTGGAGTTTACGAGGGTGGTAGGAGATGGTGGAGATAGTGGTGGTGGTGGTGGTGGAGATAATGGTGGCAGTGGTGGTGGGCCTAGGTGGTGATGGTGATCGTGGTGGTGAAGGTATGTGGTGGTGGTAGGGGATGGTGATGGTTGTCGTGGTGGTAGGGGATGGTAGTGGTGGTAGGTGGTAATGGTGATGGCGGTGGGAGATGGTGGTGGTGGTGGTACGTGGTGGTGGTGGTGGTGGTGGTGGTACGTGGTGGTGGTACGTGGTGGTATGTGATGGCGGCAATTGTGGTGGTGGTAGGGGATGGTGGTAGTTGTAGTGGTGGTAGGGGATGGTGATAGTTGTGGTGATGGTGGTAGGTGATAGTTGTGGTGGTGGTGGTAGATAATAGCGATGACAGGCTGATACCTATAAAATTTTGGTAGTAGTGGTAGGACGTGGGAATTCTGATGGTGGTAGTGTGGTGCAGTTGTGGTAGTGGAGGGTGTGTAAATGTTGGTAGTTGTGGTAGCTAGTGGTAGAGGATGACTTAATGTGGTAATGTGTGGTGAGATGGTGGTAGTTGTGGTAGTGGAGGTTGTGGGAATGTTGGTAGTGGTGGTAGGTCAGAAAGTAACGGTGTGGAGTGCATGAGTGTTTTGGTGCGTGACAAGTGTGGTGGTGCGGTGCGATTGTGTGGTGGAGACAGGTGTGGTTGTGACAGATGTGGTGATGTGACAGGTGTGGTGGTGAGATGGTGAGATGTGGTGTGTGGCGGTGGTATGTGTGGTGGTGCTTTGTAGTGCTGCGTGTGGTGATGTGGTGATGGTGTGTGGTGGTGTGTGGAGGTGGTGGTGTGGTGGTGGTGGTGTGGTGGTGGTGGTGTGTGGAGGTGGTGGTGTGGTGGTGGTGGTGTGACTGCTACTTTATTTCCTTCAGCCAAATAAATCCACTTAATCCTTACTTAAATAAAATTACTTGAGTGCATCCATAAAAGGTCCATTGCTAAATCCTCTAACTTTAGGATCATCCCTAGCACCATCCGCTGATCTACAGTATAGCACATCACTTGTCTGTCTGTGCTCGCATCCATTCGTCTGTCTTCCTGTCGCTCTGTGTCTGTCTGTCTGTCTTTCTATGTCCATTTTT